>NC_056732.1:147121774-147169274 GCF_019279795.1 Protopterus annectens
GGAGAATACATGTTCTGTTACTCATGCAGATTAACAGACGCGGTTTTACATTCAGCCACAAAATGCTGCAGAAGATACTCACACTGTTGACAGTTTTGCAACGTCTACCATTAGTAATGCAATGTTGTAGAAGAAGCCAGCAGAAATTCTGCTACAGAGAATGCTGTCAGTAGTTACAATACACTATAAAGAAATGTAAACTGTCACTGGGGACTGAAAGCTACCAATTATGAGTCAACACTATAAATGAATTACTACCAGTTAGCGAGTACTTCAATCTGCGCTGGCACTGAAGATGTCTTCCTAGGAAAGTTGGTTGTATTACAGGCAGCAGTAAAACTGGCGATGAAACAGCACAAGTGAAGTTGACATAGATAATAAAATGTTGCAGAATACCATGCTGACAGTTGCACTGGTGAGAGCACCCTAAGAAAGGTGTTCACTTTTCAGAGAATGTGATAGAAAGAAGTATTAGAAAAGATGCAATTTGCAGTATCAGTGTACTGCAGAGGAGTCAGCCGTGATGATAGTGCTATAGGCAAAGCTAACAATAGTGACCGTGTACTAAAAAGTATGCCATTACTAACAAACATTAATACAAGCAAGACAGTTACTGGTGGCGTAGTTATGTGTTTATATTTAGAACATTGCAGGTCAGCATGTGGTTGGTGAATTAGACTTATAATGTTGCCGCTGGTGACGGAATACAGCAAAGAAGGCTGATTTTGGTACAGTAGCATTTCTGCAGAATTTGTCATTGGTCACTAGCTCTGTATAGGAAGCTACCACTTGTGACAGCTTACTATAATGAAGACTGCTATTGGTGGCAGAACAGCGGATGATGAAGCTATCATTAATGATGAGTTCTGTGGAGAAAATTAATGCTGGCGATAACAATGCTGGGGGCTGTCACTTCTGATCAACTGTTATGGCAAAATCTGAGGGTGGTGGTGACACTGATCTATAAATTCAAAGCTGATGATAGAATATGGTATGGGAGGCTATCAGTGATCACCGAGCTTTGAAGGGAAGAATGTAGCTGATGATGGTGTTTTACAAGGAATGTAGACTGCTAATGGTGATGTGGAGACAACTATCATGAGTAGGAATGAGTAAGAGAATGATTACTTAGGTTCGCAGTGGTAAATGAATGTCAGTGGTGGTGGTGGAAAACTGAGCTAAAGGTGATAAACTGTGACAGCATAGCTGAGAACTAGTCAGTCACCTGTGAGACACATAGGGCAGGTTGTCAGTGGAGACAGAGTACTGCAGAGCAAGTTGTCCCCCGTGAAGTAGTGCACACAAAGTTATAATCTGTGTGTGTGTAATGCCCCAGTTGGTTTATACTGGTAGCTAGAGAATACCTCAGGCTTGAACCCTGTACCCTGGGTGCAGGTAACAAGAGCCCAAATTCCCTACCCACCACCATTTGTGAAAGTTTTGCAGACTTTTGCCTCATATTTTGTTCTGTTCTGTTCCTCATAAAATCTGTGGTTTATGAATTTCTAGTTCCTTAAAGAGTTGGTGGTTCAGTGGTAGCACTGTTGCCTCACAGTTAGAGGTGCTATGGTTTGATTCTTGGCTGGGGTGCCTTCTGTGTGGAGTCTATATGCAGTCTATATGCCCTCCCTGTGTTTAGTTTGTGTGTGGGTTTTCTCTGGTGTCCTCCCATATTACAAAGACATGTGTCTGCAGTATTTCTCCCTGTGTCTCTGCTGAAAATTGGCTTTTGTTCCAAGTCAGACTTTCCTGGTTAACAAATGTTAAATAAATAAAATTGACAGGCATTTGAATTTCAGACTTCATATTCTTTAGAAAGTATATAGTGACACAAAACCTTTTATTTTAGCAATTTTCTAAGTTTATAAGATGAAAATTTGAAATTTGTCCCTATTTTTGGGACTGTATTCCCTTTGTCCCGTTTTTTTGTGCCAAGGTTGAGAGCTATGGTGAGAACTGAATTCACTGAATCTGTTTGAGGGCTATATTCCCCCATTACTGGCTTTGTCCAGGTGTTTTGTGCTAAGAGGTTGACAGTTATGGTGAGAACTGAATTCACTAAATGGTAGCCATTTAAGTTTCAGTCTTCCTCTCTTTCACAAAATAGCTGCTTTGGCATAGTGGTATGTTGTTCTGACTGTTTTGCACAGGGTCCTGGGTTGAAGACTTGGCAATGAAATGAATGGTGGTAACACAGCATTTTATTCTAGCAACTTTCCAAGATTATACAAGCAATGTTTAAAATGTGTCCCTGTTTTTTGGGCTTTTGCCCACCCCCCCACCCCCCAATAAATGTTGGCTTTTTCCAGATTTCTTGTGCTGTGAAGTTGAGAGATGCACTTGAGTGTCAAGCAGATTTTACAAGGAGCTGACAGCTGCAGGGGAAGAGAAGTTTAGCGCTGCTTATGGTAAATCTGCTTGCATTATTAATAGCACAACAGGTAGTGTACTTGCTTTTGAAGCAGAAGACTGTGGGTTCTACTCACACGGGGGGTGGATGCTGCCATACTGAGATTTTCTCTTAGGCGAAGATACAGGCACTTTATTTGTAGATGAAACAATAAAATATAAAGTTGTTTGCTAGCTACAGATCTCTTTAATGTGGAATTATTTAGATGACTTTTACTTCTGCAGAGATTGTGCATATTTACTGATACTGGTGGATTGTAGAAGTTTGAGTAGACTTTTATGATGGAAATGTTCTCAACTGGGCAGTTTTGTCATTATTGGTGCATGCATTTTGTTTCATTGTTTACTGGAAAAATGTTCAAAACAATAAATTTAAAACACTCTCTAACAATTTTACTGTATTATACAAGGAATATAATTTAATACAATCAGGAAGGTGTATCACACAACGCATGTATGTCTTTTTGTGCAAGGGGCCTATCATTTGAAAACAGCCCAAAGTTAATCTTTATGCTAGCCAAATGTATTTTCTTTGAATGTGTATTTCAGTGCTGTTTCAATGAATGTGAGTTTCAAGGGCAGAGACGTTTTAATGCTAAGTCTATTTTCATTGTAAGACTGCTTTGCATTGTTTAGCAGATGTCTTAGTGTTTGTGCTGTAAAATGCAAAATAAAACTTTCAAATGAAATCCAAATCATCATAGAAGTAAAGCAGTATGCACATTACAGTGTTTATGATAAATGGGGAGAAATAGCCAAGTAGTGGGATATTGGAATGGCAGCAAGGGGGAGGCTCCATTCAACCATGATTTTGTGAGGGGGAAGGGCGGCAAACTGAAAAATAGCCCCAGCTGAAGTATACCTCTCAACTGTCCAAATCTTTATAGAATGAATAGATTGTTGCTTCTTATTTTTGGTTTGTTCCACATAAAATTTGTGGTTTTCTGGCACATAATTTAGGAATTAAGTCACTAAATAATGACAGACATTGAGTTTCAGACTTCATACTCTTCAGAAAATGCATGCTAAAGCAAGATCTGTTGTTCTGTCAACTGACTAAGTTTATACAAGAGCAATTTTTAGTACTGATTGTATGTTTACCCAATATGTTTGGCCTTGTCCAGTTTTCCCGTGTTAAGAGGATGACAGGTACGTGCAAATAAATCACTTTATAGAATTAGGTATATCCAAACCTCTCAACTGTCTCTGATTTTAGCTCAAAATGTTGCTCTCCCCCTAATAATCCCTCTGCAAAATGGCAAATTTGGAAGAAAACATGGAGGGTTTAGAATTAATAAATAATTGTAATGATCAGAGTTACAGATTACTTTTAATTTCAGAAATGCATGTAGATTCTCTTATTTTCTCAGCTGCTCAAGTTAACAGTACTAATATTTAAAAAGTGTCCTTTCTTTGAGAGGTTCCCAGCTGTGTTGTGTTGGTATTTTATATTTTTACATCACATTTTTGGTCTGTTTTTCATAAAATTGTGGTTGCCTGGCAAATTAGTGGCAAATCATTAAAGACTGAAGTTAGAAAATAATGACAGACATTTGGGTTTCAGATTTCATACCCTTAAGAGAAAATTCATACTAATGCAAGACCTACTATTCTATTATCTCTCTAAGTTTTAAGAGGAATATTTAAAAATTGTCCTTATTTTTGGGCCTTTCTCCCACTTCTGTTTATGGCTTTGTCCAGATTTCTTGCTCTGAAGCTGAGAGGTATGACAAATGTGGCAGGGCCATCACCGTCAGCCAGAGACATATCAAATTGTGACATACTTGTTGCACCCCACTCCCCCATGTAGTGACTCTGGATGTCTCCAAGCAAGGCAAGGAGCTGTTATGCAGTGTAAGTGTGCAGAGTATCCCCCCCCCTCCAAAGTAGACACAAGTACTACAGTGGCTTTTCATCTGTCCTTGATTTTGCAGAATGTTCTGGTTTTCTGTCATATTTTTATACTATTATGATTCTTCTTATTCAGAAAATGCATGTTGTTGCAGTGCCTGTTGCTCTGTGTTTAAGTAGCAATGCTTTAATGATCATCAGGTAGGCTTGTCTGAGATTGTAAGATGCAAGTTAAGCTTTAATAAGCATACTGTTAAAGAGTTACCAACATTGAAAGCCTTTCTGTTGCCATGCAGAGAATACTTACATAACTAGATAACGTATAAGCCTTGGGTATTGAAATGCATATGACAGTATTTGTAATAAAGGACAGGATTACAGTATTTGCAGAAGCGCTTTACATTTGTTGGAGACTTGCAGTCATCTTTGCAGGCTTTATCTGTAAACTAAACAGAATGCCAATCTATCATGCGTGGTCCATAACCTGTGTAGTAATCATTTAAGCAATTTATCTTGAGCTTGTTTCTTGTTTGCTGTTCATTTTTTACCTTGATCATGTTTCCCTAGAAACAAGTAGATAGTTGTTGTCAGGCAGCAGGTCTTTTTTGGATAAGAAACATTTTTACAAGTGGGAGTATTGTTAATTTCAGCATGTTACTTGGTACTTTTATAAAGCTGAATATAAATTATAATTAGAACTGCAGTGCAAGGAGAAGTGGTTTGAGTTGTGCACTACTTGTTTTTTTATACTTGATTTTGACTGGCATTCCAGTAATGTATTTAAAAAATAATTTATTTTTTCATGCCTCACAACCTTTTTGTTTCCATCTAGATATTAAGTAAGCTGTCATGTAGCCAATGAATTGAAATATGTTTTTTTCTTCTACAATTCATTTTGTTTTGATTGGACTCTCATAATGACGGTTTGGCAGTGGCACCCAGGGCAGTATATTTAATTGAAGTCCCAGTTTTTGTGGTTTTTAGCATAGCCCCACCCCTTCCCATTGGCTCCACCCATTCAGCTGTCTCCTGCAGCCCCCCTTTGATTTGAAGTCACCAGCCTCCACTACTTTATTGACTTTGCCAATTGCTCTAAATATAATGCAAATAACAAATGGGAAAGAGGACACCCCTACCTGGTTCCTCTGCTCAAACAGAAATTATCAGAGAAGACCTCAACCACTTTAATATTTTGCTTCTGATCCCTCATATAGCCTCCTAATCGACCTTATAAGTTTATCAGGGAAAGCAAATGCTTCCAATTATCTTCTCATAAAAGGGGTTAGAGGCATTGGTGGTGACTTTTCCAGTGCGATCCCTTGGAGGAGGATTACAGTGGAATTTATTTAGGTCATCAACTAAATGACAATTTACTTTTCCTAAATATAGGATTATTTGCAGGAGAAGTGTTGCCATTTTTTAAATGAAAAGGTTACTAACGTATACACTTATTTAGTGAGAGAAGATGAAACATATGGAAGTGTGCAACAAATGGCCATATTTGTGAGGACAGAATCAAGGATATCTGGCCCCCTAATATGAAGGTTAACTATTTTTACAAGGGTGTTATCATTTGTAATGTCAAGGAAGCACTGAAAAGGACACATTTTGTCAATGTGGCAGTTTATTGATGGATTATTGAAGTCTCCCAATAAAAAGGTGTTTGGATTAATGGAGATTTTACTAAGGGCGGGACATAGGGGCTTCTATAGCTAAGTGGTAATTAACTTTGTTTAATGTGATTTTGGCATCTTAGAGTTCATATGAGTTCATTACTCCCCTGCAATTCCCAGAAGGTCTGAGGACATGACAGGTATTAACCCTGGAATAGAGGGAGTGCTGTCATTACTTTGAAACCATTTTTCTGTAACTATACTTACAAGAATGTGCTCAGGTTGCAGGAAGGCCTCACATTCAGGCATTTTTTTTGTTAAGGCTCCTGGCATTGAATTGATCCACCTTAATGTGTTCTGAATTGGATATTACTAGACTTGAATGTCCAGTAGATGGACTCTGCCTAAAAAGGGCACTCTAGAGGTAGCAAAGGCTTTAACCAGAATGTGAAAGCCTTGGTAAGAGTGGTGCAGATCACCCCTGGTGAACCAGGAAGGATTGTTTGCCAGACATCTCATCCCAAGCTGACAGTCACTGGATCCCCACAGAATAATTCCAGGTACACTGACAATTATTAAAAATTATTATCTTGCTTTGAATTTCAGCATCATTCTGAATGATGACAAAATGTCACTTAAGACCAGTGTCTTTCCTACCTTAGACACATGCATCGATAGAACATTCATACCTTTTTGTAAGTCCCTCTGATTTGAGTGCCTATGGTCATTCCTCCCCATGTGGACCATAATCATATTTGCCAGGATGGGGGGAATCTAACATCCCTTTTTACATTCCAGATCATGGATCACAGCCAGCCTAGTGAGAGTGGTGCCCATATTATCGATTACTAAAATATTACTGTGGGTGGATGCAGTCTTAATGGGCCTTAAGGGCTTGGAGTCTGTACCCTTTTGATTCTTAGAGGTATGCGTTCTGCCTATGGGTTTGCAGGGTAATGATAGTGTGTTGCTATGTAAACTAATAGCTGAGGTTTTCTAGTCCTTAGTGTGGTAGGTTTAGGCAGTGTTAATTGGTATAGTGGAGGTGCTCTGTGTTGTAGGTATGTGTGTGTAGGCGTGCATGCATATTGTCCTTACAGTATGTGTTTTGAGGTGAGAAGGTAGCCTCCAAGTTCAGTAAATACTGACACCTCTCACATACTGAATCACTGTGATGTAGTAATAAAGAATATTTAGTATTTCTATACTGCCGTAAAATATCGACAGCTATCAGATGGCTACAGAAGGAGCAAGAGCTGAATGAGATTCCATTATGGCCAGTGCAGCTGAAGGGCATGAGAAAATAGGATAGCTTAATAACTTACGTCTTGGTATAACAAAGATGTGTAGAATTAATTGAACTAGAAAACTGTGATGATAGAGGATGCTGCTAAAAGATACAAGAATATGAGATGTGACTACTCTCGGACCTGGATAAAATAATAATGATAGTATTCACAAGTACAAAAAGGAAAATGTAAAGGTGACAGCAACATGTGGGAGCAGTAAAGTCACTGGAAACAAATAGCAAATTTAAATCATATAGTCTCTCCCAATAGTTTCAAGTGCAATAACAATGGGAAATACTTCAGTTTCTATAACAGTAGCATAATCAATCCAAGCAGCAATCCAACAGCAGCAGCAGCAATGATCAAAAGCAGGACAAGTAATCAATAGCTGAAATAGTAGGCTCATTTGGTCTCTACATAACTAACAGCAGCAATGAGCAGCAGATGGTCTAACACCTGATGGATTTGGGTGCAGGAACTGTTAAGCTCTAGCTGCTGGCATTTAAAGACATTGTTACTAGGAATCAATGTGCATTACAGCATTAGTCTTGATAATTTCCATATGTGTGTGTCTGTTTGCTTTTTGTCTTGGTCCATTTGATTATGGTGTGTTTATGCAGCACTTTGTACTAAATTGTAATGGCAAATGGAAAATAACACACAGCTATACCAGCCAGTTAAACCATGAAGTGGTAAGGGTGATTAGTTTTGTTAGTTAACGTATGTAGCAGCCTGCTTAATACTGACTACTATAAAGCATGGAATTCTGTTCTGTATATACAATTACATTTACTAAATTAATCTAGCATGGGATTCTGTTCTGCATATACAATTACGTTTATTAAATGAATCTGGCACTGATGCTGTGTATTGTGTTATGAATAATAATTAAATTATTTTGGTATACTTTTGCTAAGAAGGTAGATTTCACTAATCAAGACATTATAGTAATGGCAGGATTCTAGATCCTGAATAGATAGCATATAATTGCAAATAAAACATGCTTCTTTTGCCACAGTATTGGGGATGCTGCATTCATTTTCAGGCAGTAATTTTTATCAGAATACTGTACTTTCATTTTCATTCATGAAAAGTGACACTACTGAGTTTTACAGCAACATGGTGAATTTTTAATGTTGTGTTACCATGCTTTGCAAATGACAATAACATTTGTTTGATTTAATAAAATAAATCTAATTACAAGGTTTGCCACCAGCATTCATTTTTCAAAGGCCCTTCAGTGCAAGTTAATTAAAACTAAATTGTATTACAGCAGCACATACTGAAGTGTGCTACAAAACTTTACATTTCTCTTGGCTTCTTTTCTGCAGATGTTATCATTACAAAACTTATATAGTGGATGATTACTTCAAAATAAATGTATTTCTCCCTATCTTGGGAGAAAATATACACTTCCCCACATTCACTAAATATGGTGAACCCAAGGCCCACAGGATCCATTTAAGCCCTCTTTGTCAATGCACACCTTCCTGACATGTCACATTGTGGATTTTGAATGCATCATAAGTACCTGAGCTATGGCCAATGACAGTTGAATGTACAGACCCTGTTATGCATGGATATTGAAGAGGAATGTCAAGGGGTCCTGGAAACAAAGGACACAGGAGACTACTATATCTAAATGTCATGCCATGATTACAACCTAGACGTTCTACTAGGATAAGTGAAGGTAATTAGATATGAGATCCCATTTGACTGCAGTTGAGCATCGGACTTCTACAAAACTGACTGATCTCAGAATACCCGTAGTACAGATGGACATTGAGTCTTTCCACCAAACAGGCACCCTTATAAATGTGTAAGAGTTTAATTCTCAATGCCATGGATCCCAGAAGCATCATTGTCTCTATTACAGCTGTGGTAAACAATGTATCTTCTTATGTCCTTGTCTTTATCACTGTTTCTATAAATTACATTTCTTAAACAAGGGAGAGATGATTGCATTAGCAGTACTCAAAAAGAACAATGTATAAGGTCACTCTGGTGGGCTTTATGTGTCACCAGATAAACTATAACAATCACCCCTTGTTAAATGTCTGCAAAATACTTCTGCATGCACTGCATTGATATAATAAGCTTTAGTTTTTCTTAGTTTGCTCATCTGTAATTTTTTAATAAAATGACTTGCACATATAGTTGGTTTGAAGCACTGATAGCTTGAGGTATTGCTTTACAGTACATTTAGTGCCTGTAAATTATTAACCAAAATGTTATAGGTATTTATAAAAACATCATATCTTAAATAGGTTTCATGTGTTAACTGATGGAAGTTCAGGTTTTCAGGGATATTTTATTTTCTTTATTGAAAAGGTTGACATAGATTCTATTAATATACGTATACTTTTTTCTTAATGAGTGGGCTGCTGGGACGTCTTTTTTATTAGGAGATAATCATGTTTTAATATGGAATGTGGTCATAAAGAATTTGATCTCAACTTACACTGGAAAACCCTAATGATCATAGAGTTGTTATGAGTGTTCGTTATAATCACCAGTGTGCTCTAGTGTTCAGAGGTATGTGGTGCTAACAAGATATGTCCTGTAGTAGAGTTTGATAACTTAATTTGCTATACTTAGCAATACCAGTGCTCCAAGGTTAGCACTTAAAATGTGCTTAGTAGAATTACATGGTTAACACATTTGTAAATATTATTTACACACAGGTTCGATTCTCAGCTAGAGCGTCTTCTGCGTGGAGACATGCGTGAATGGGCGTACCTTCGTTGAAGGTTGTGCATCAGGCCTGGCAAGCCGGTACGTAAAAATCAACTGCCAATCATTAGCGGACCGGAGTTCCGCTGTGGCAACCCCTAACCGGGAAAAGCCGAAAGACACAAACAAACAAGTTGCAAGTGCAGTAACTGTAAAGCAAACAGGAGGTAGTAACAGCAAAGCAATCAGCTTGAGCAGCAAAAGTATAGCATCCAATATTCAAAAGTGCAGCACTGTAGAGCAGCAGCCTTAAATGCTACAAACACAGCAATCAGTAACAAACAGTAAAACAACACCACCAAGAATTAAAAAGTGCAGTCAGTAACTACCAGTAACTAGCAACAGTGCTAAACTAAGCTGTGACAAAGAAGGCAGTGAAATGTATATGATTTACAGCAATGGCATTAAGTTTGCTTATCTGTCATACACTAAGCTCTTGTGCTGTTTACCCAGCAGGAATAACACTGCTTCTTACGCACAACAAACTGAACATGCCCTGCACAGCATCAGAACAACCTGAATGTGCCCTGCACAACATCACAACAAACTGAATATGCCCTGCACAGCAGCACAACAAACTGAATATGCCCTGCACAGCAGCACAACAAATTAAACATGCCTTGCACAGCATCACAACAACTTGGACATGCCCTGCACAGCATCACAACAACCTAGATGTCCTCTGCACAGCAGCATAACAACCTGGACATGCCCTGCACAGCATCACAACAACCTAGATGTCCCCTGCACACTAGCACAGCAAACTGAACATGCCCTGCACAGCAGCACAACAAACTGAACATGCCCTGCACAGCATCACAACAAACTAAACATGCCCTGCACAGCATCACAGCAACCTGAAAGTCCCCTACACAGCAGCACAACAAACTGAACATGCCCTGCACAGCAGCACAACAAACTGAACATGCCCTGCACAGCATCACAACAAACTGAATATGCCCTGCACAGCATCACAACAACCTAGACATGCCCTACACAGCAGCACAACTACCTGGACTTGCCCTGCACAGCAGCACAACAAACTTAACATGCCCTGCACAACAGCACAACAAAGTGAATATGCCCAGCACAGCAGCACAACAAACTGAATATGCCCTGCACAGCATCACAACAACATAGACATGCCCTACACAGCAGCACAACTACCTGGACATGCCCTGCACAGCAGCACAACAAACTTAACATGCCCTGCACAGCAGCACAACAAAGTGAATATGCCCAGCATGGCAGCACAACAAACTGAACATGCCCTGCACAGCAGCACAACAAACGGAATATGCCCTGCATAGCAGCAGAACAAACTGAACATGCTCTGCACAGCATCACAACAACCTGGATGTGCCCTGCACAACATCACAACAAACTGAATATGCCCTGCACAGCAGCACAACAAACTGAATATGCCCTGCACAGCAGCACAACAAATTAAACATGCCTTGCACAGCATCACAACAAACTGGACATGCCCTGCACAGCATCACAACAACCTAGATGTCCTCTGCACAGCAGCACAACAACCTGGACATGCCCTGCACAGCATCACAACAACCTAGATGTCCCCTGCACACTAGCACAGCAAACTGAACATGCCCTGCACAGCAGCACAACAAACTGATCATGCCCTGCACAGCATCACAACAAACTAAACATGCCCTGCACAGCATCACAGCAACCTGAAAGTCCCCTACACAGCAGCACAACAAACTGAACATGCCCTGCACAGCAGCACAACAAACTGAACATGCCCTGCACAGCATCACAACAAACTGAATATGCCCTGCACAGCATCACAACAACCTAGACATGCCCTACACAGCAGCACAACTACCTGGACTTGCCCTGCACAGCAGCACAACAAACTTAACATGCCCTGCACAGCAGCACAGCAAAGTGAATATGCCCAGCACAGCAGCACAACAAACTGAATATGCCCTGCACAGCATCACAACAACCTAGACATGCCCTACACAGCAGCACAACTACCTGGACATGCCCTGCACAGCAGCACAACAAACTTAACATGCCCTGCACAGCAGCACAACAAAGTGAATATGCCCAGCACAGCAGCACAACAAACTGAACATGCCCTGCACAGCAGCACAACAAACGGAATATGCCCTGCATAGCAGCAGAACAAACTGAACATGCTCTGCACAGCATCACAACAACCTGGATGTGCCCTGTACAGCAGCACAACAAACTGAATATACCCAGCACAGCATCACAACAACATGGGCGTGCCCTGCACAGCAGCACAACAAAATGAACATACCCTGGACAGCATCACAACAACCTGGACGTGCCCTGCACAGCAGCACAGCAAACTGAATATGCCCTGCACAGCATCACAACAACCTGGACATGCCCTGCTAAGCATCACAACAAAATGAATGCAGCCTGCACAACAGCACAACAAACTTGACATGCCCTGAACAGTACCACAACAAACTGGATGTGCCCTACACAGTAGCACAACAAACTGGACATACTTTGCACAGCAACACAACAAACTAGACACTGCCCTGCACAGCAGCAAAACAAACAGAACAAGACATGCAGAGCAGCACAACAAATTGGACATGCCTTGCACAGCAGGACAACAAAGTGAACATGCCCTGCACAGCACACCTCAAACTGAACATGCTCTGCATTGCAGCACAACAAACTGGACATGCCCTGCACAGCAGCTCAACAAACTGAAAGTGGACTGCACAGCAGCACAATAAACTAAGCAAACTACCAGGTCTTTAAAGTCTGTAAGGCTTGGGGCCCTGAAGAAGCATGTATTCACACCAGCACCACTTGGAGAGAATGCCTCTTGTGGAAGTGAGGATCTGTTTCATATTGTCAGTCAAATGCATGCCCCTCCCCTCCACCTAGCCATGTGCATGCATATTATGCCAGGAAGAATACAAAAAATGTGAACCATCCCTTATGGCTATCTAGATGACAGCCCCTCTCAGCTGATTCTCACGCCAGTGATGGAAAGCAAATGGATCGACTGGCCAGGAGAGGGATGATGGTCAGCAGATAGCAGGGGTAAAGTACTGCAAAAAAAATCAAGGCAGTCACTGCATGAAAGCCAAGACAACATAAGCTAATCACACATGTTTTAAGCATTGAAAAGCACAGGCAGTCCAAGCAAATGACATCATAATTAAAAAGAAACATAGGAATAATTGGAAAAGCAGAGCTAGGATGCATGACAGATCTGATGGATATCACTAAGAAGTCAGGCTAACAAGGCTGACACACTATGTGCTCATGCATGCATCATAGTGCTACATAGTTGAATCTCGCATTCATCTAGTATAAGAAAGGCAGTACAGCAGCCAACAGTCAGACTACTGTGGGTGAGCACAGCAAAGTGCCACCCCTGTTCATCATATAAGTTGTGAGGAAATTGGAGAAACAGGAAAGTAGGTAAGGGGGATCCACAAATAGAGGTGCACACAAGGATAACCATAAAGTACGAATGGTGTGAACAGAAAGGTTATTTTTGGTGGGTCAGAGCCCCTTTTGTAAGTTTTGCAAAAGTGGGAAATGTGGGGAAAGGTAGTGAGGTATTACTGTGGATAGGACAGAGGGAGAAGGCACGAAATAGTGGAAGACGGACAAACATAGAATGCATTTTCAAACAAACAGAGACTGTAATCACACAAAACATGGTGTGAACATTGGATAAGCAAAGACATTTGGCGATTGTACAACTGGGAATGAGGGAGGATGAACAATATACAGGAAATGAGCAATGACACATAGGAGAGGAAAATAAAATGAGGATAGAATCCTATCATGGTAGGATGCCAGGATGGACCAAAGAACAACAAACTAAGACAATACTTACATGGGTGGTTACTGATATGTGCTGGATGCTTAGCTAGAGACTCAATGGGCAAAGTCTAACAGTCATGCCACTCCACAGTCCATGACAGAAAGTTCTCCATGTTGCCAAGTATCCCACAAGTGGTGACAACATCCCAAAGACATTAGCCTGCACAGCCCAAAGTAATAGCAGCCTCTCCTCCTTTTCTGTACATTTGGACCTGCAGAAGGATGACGCAATTAGAAAAATGATTAATCACATATGTTAGAAGCATGGTCATAATTGTGCAGTGGACTGGCACAGATGTCATACACATCCTGCAGCTGAGACAGGTTCTCCTGCTTTTTGTAATACTCAGCCATATTTAGCTCTTGCTCCTCTGATGCTAAAAAAAAAAAAAAATTTGCAGTCCTAAATTTACATACAAAACAGTTAAGAAAGTAAAAGACAATCATAGAAAATAAGGAAACATGCATACAGTACATCCCAGACTCCCTCTCCTGAACCTCTGCATCACACTGATGAAGAAGGTAAAGGTGGTTCCAACTCAGATCACTGTACAAATGCTGGCAGTGTCCACCAGAATGGGTGATACAAGTAGCGTCATTCACCATCCCAGCGAGCTCATGTTTGGCATTCACTACAGTACTGGGACATTATATTTGTCTAACAGACATTTCCTAAAGTTCTTGTGCAGTCAGAACAGGAAAATCCTGCTCTCCGTGGTAAACAGTGCTGAAGCTGTCCATTCTACATTGTCAGAAGGAGCTAGGGCCACTCACTTAAGTCCACTTTAGGAGCAACATACTAGCCTCATATGCTCTGATACATGTTTGTGGATCGTGAATCAAAATGCTCTGCCATCAAAACACACCACATCAAGAACATCCACATGTAAATAAATAATAGCACAACTTTATTACAAATAAAAAGGTTCACTGCTTTCATCCTAGTATGTGCAACAGGACTTTATAAGACCAAATTAATCCCTGTCTACTCACTTGTTTAAATTGAAAACACTAACCATGTGATAAATCGTATGATTAAAAATAAAACACATCCCAGCGATGTCAGAATAAACAAACCAACATCAAAATATGACACTTATTTAATAACAAAAATATGAAATAAAAAATAATGATAATTTAACATATGTATTAACCCGCTGAACATAGTATCTAAGGGTTTATATTATAAACCAGCTTCAAAACTGAAAAATTAATCCAATTACTCATCACTAATTCTAGAAACCTCAAATATAAACTATATAATATGTAACATAATAAAACAGAACAAATTAATTTTATATAGTCCCTGTGTATAATATAATTGTTACATTCTGAATTCATTTGACTTCTTCTTCTTCTTTCGGCTTTTTCCCGGTTAGGGGTCGCCACAGCGGATCACCTGTCCGCACATTGAATGGCAGTGGAGTTTTACGGTGTCGAGTTGCCAGCCCGGCGCCCAACCTTCCACAGAAGGCACACTCACACGCACACCTAGGGCCAATTTAGAGCGTCCAATCCACCTGCAGCATGTCTTTGGGATGTGGGAGGAAACCGGAGCACCCGGAGGAAACCCACGCGACCACAGGGAGGACATGCAGACTCCGCACAGAAGGCACCCCAGCCGAGGATCGAACCGGAGAACCTCTTGCTGTGAGGCAGCAATGCTAACCACTGCACCACCGTGGCCGCCCTCTGAATTCATTTGACTATTAAAATGAATAAATATGCAAATAAGTAAATACATAAATATGTGCTCATTTAAAAAATCCTGAAGTGTTGTATACTTATATGTATATATATCTACAGTGGATATAAAAAGTTTACACACCCCTGTTAAAATGCCAGATTTTTATGATATAAAAAATGAGATCACAATAAACCATTTCAAAACTTTTCCCACCTTTAACGTGACCTATAACCTGTACAATTAAATGGAAAAACAAACAAATCTGTTAAGGGAAAAATATAAAAAATAAAAAACATACAATAAGTTGGTTGCATGTGTGCACGCCCTTAAACTAATACTCTGTTGAAGCACCTTTTGATTTAATTACAGCACTCAGTCTTCTTGGGTACACACCTGCTATCAATTAAAGAGGCGCTGATTAACCCCAGATAAGTTCAGCTGTCCTAGTAGGATTTCCCTGACATGTACTTAGTTGCCTGCTACTGCAAAAGCCATGGTTCACAGAGAGCTTACAAAGCATGAAAGGAATCTCATTGTTGAAAGGTATCAGTCAGGAGAAGGGTAAAAAAAAATTCCACAACATTGGATATACCATGGAACACAGTGAAGACAGTCATCAAAAAGTGAGGAAAATATGGGACAGCAGTGACGTTGCAATGAACTGGACGTCCCTCCAAAACTGATGCAAAGACAAGATGAAGACTGGTCAGGGAGGCTGCCAAGAGATCTACAGCAACACTGAAGGAGCTGCAGGAATTTCTGTCAAGTACTGGTTGTGTAATACATGTGACAACAATCTCCTGTATTCTCCATATGTCTGGACTATGGGGTAAGGTTGAAAGATGGAAGCCTTTTCTTACACAGAAAAACAGCCAGGCCGGCAAATATTTGCAAAAAAATACAAGTCTCCCAAAAGTATGTGGAAAATGTATTATGGTCTGATGAGACCAAGGCTGAACTTTTTGGCCACAATTCCAAAAGATACGTTTGGTGCAAAAACAAAACTTTGCATCACCAAAAGAACACCATCCCCATGGTGAAGCATGGTGGTGGCAGTATCATGGTTTGGGGTTGCTTATCTTCAGCTGGAACTGGGGCTATAGTCAAGGTGGAGGGAATTATGAACAGTTCTAAATACCAGTCACTTTTGGTCCAAAACCTTCAGACATCTGCTAGAAAGCTGAAGATGAAGAGGAATTTCACCTTTCAACACAACAATGACCACAAGCATACATCCAAATCAACAAAAGAATGGCTTCACCAGAAGAAAATTAAAGTTTTGGAGTGACCCAGCCAGAACCCAGACCTAAATCCAATAGAAAATCTCTGGGGTGACCTGAAGAGGGCTATGCACAAGAGATGCCCTTGCAATCTGACAGATTTAGAGCACTTTTGCAAGGAAGAGTGGGCAAATATTGCCAAGTCAAGATGCGCCATGCTGACAGACTCCTACCCAAAAAGACTGAATGCTGTAATTAAATCAAAAGGTGCTTCAACAAAGTATTAGTTTAAGGGTGTGTACACTTATGCAACCAGCTTATTGTACATTTTTTATTTTTTATATGTTTTCCCCTAACAGATTTGTTTGCTTTTAAATTGAATTTTACAGGTTATAGGTCACATTAAAAGTGGGAAAAGTTTTGAAATGATTTACTGTGGCCTCATTTTTTTATATCACAGGAGTGTATAAACTTTCTATATCCCCTGTATATATATATATATATATATATATATATATATATATATATATATATATATATATATATATATAAAGCTGATAAAAGTTACCACCAAAAAAGAATCATAACAAACTAAAGTTTGGCCGCAAGGAGCTCCAATATACTACTTACTGAAATATCATCATTCAGCCCCGGTAACAAACAGCATTTAGCCTTAACTGCCATTGCAGTTCTTTATACTCCATAAGGGTCTCTCATGGGCCTCCCCTAGCATTTCTATTGACCTTCTATTGACTATTGACATGTTCATGGATCATGTATCATGTTATGTAACACTGCACCATGGCACTAGTGTATGTCTGTTAGCACTGCAATGCAGCACTCAGAATGGCTATAACACTGCACAGCTGCGCTACAAGCCTTTTGCATGAGTCTACTGATCACATGCTTTGTGGTCACTGTGGCATGCACAGCCAGTGCCAGCATGTCTGGCTAGTTCATTGCTCATTTGGAGTGATTCACAGAGAGTACTGCTAATTAGCTTCATTAGCATAGCCACCATACTAAATGGATTTTATTAGCATGATATAATACAGCATTGGTGCCATTTTGCACAACATCATTCGCTGCTGTACTGCTGTGGACTAGTGGAATTTTAGTAAAGATTCTGTAGACTTGGAGCTTCACAGAGGAATATGGTTGCAGTAAATATGTGGGGGGAAGCTGTGCATACCATTAACTGTGTTGGATACTAGGAGACTAAGAGCATAAAGGAGTGGTGGCTGTGGCCATTGTTATGGACATCCCACTATAAACATTACGCATCCACTGTCTGACATAGTTTACCCACAGGTGTACACATATTGGCATGGCCACCTGAGGAAATCAATGGCTGAGAAAAATTCACTAGCTACACTCTTTTTTAATTTCTCCATGTCTTTTGGGTTTCTAATACCATGACAGGTTCATGAAATTAGTATTGTTTCAGTCTTTGATGTCAGCTAAGAATGCTCTTTGCAACACCTGCAATGTGCCCAGTAATGACTCCTTCTGCAATTCCTATGGGGTTACATGGATTGGTAACATATCTAAATACGATTGTAGTTTCTTTTTTATAAGACCCATTACTCCTACTACTATTGGAACTGTCTGGGTATATTTGTTCCATATTGCTCTTGTTTTTGCCTGCAAATCCTGATATTTTATGACTTTGTGCTCTTTGTATGCAGCACACTGTAATCAGGGTGTGGTGATCTCAATGATCAATGCTACTTTTGTCTTCTTTTCTTGGACCACTATATCCGGTTTTCCAACATCTATCTTTTGAACTGTTGGTAATGAGTGATCTCATGTGATATAAACATCATGATTTTCTATGATGCTTTGTGGCTCATGTTTCCAGTGATGTTCAGCCACTTCAGTACTATAATGTTTGTACAACCCCCAGTGCAACAATCTTGCCACATTAGTATGCCTTTCAGTATACAGTCCTTCTGCCATTAGTATATCACAACCAGCAACGAGGTGTGCAGCAGTTTCCAATTCGGTTTTACAAATCCTACATTTGTCTGTTTCTCACACATGTTCAATGGACTTTGTAAACCAACGTGTACGCAGCCCACTATCTTGGGCCACTGATATTAACCTTTCATCTCTTGGTTTAAATTTGCCTCTCCTTAACCATTCCTGCATAAGTTCCTGATCAACAAGAGGTTCTCCAAGAAGTTTTCTATACTTGCTACTATATTTATGCATTTTCCATATTTCTTGCCTTCTCATCTGGTCCTTCACCTTATATTATTTCTTTTGTTTTTTGGCACATTCAGTTGCTGCCTGATTTTTATCTACTTCTGGTTTGATTTCCATTCCTGCTAGCTACACTAGTTAGGAGAATGAAATGCGATGGAAGGCCATTTGGAAACACGTCATAAGCTTCCTGGACAAGGATACTGCAGAGAAACATTAAAGGGACTAGATACGGCAGGGACTAGTGCAGATGTAAATGTTGTGGGCAGCCACAATAGGCCTCTGCAACAGTTTTGATGACAGGCTACTGATATTATACTCTGTACAAAAGAAAAGGCATGGGACGTAGAGACTGACAAGCCTTTCAAGTGGGTGGACCATCAACACTGAATCAACTTACTGAGAATGAGGAGATTTGCGTTTAATCACTGTCCTGGGGGAGTGGCCCTTCATAGTTATGAGTGGCTTGAATGTGGCAGCTAAGCTGGCACTAACCACCCACATTCGTAAGTAAGTACTAGGCTAGCTGCCCTTGTAGGCCACTTTAAGCCTAGCCAATTTCCTTTCAAAGGGTGAGATTCAAATCCTGTACTTTGTGTTTGTGAGGTGAACACCTTAACCATTATGCCAAACCCCATGTGTCAGTAAAGGACACATCAGGCAAGTAATGTGCATTACAGTGCGGTATAGCACACTCCAATGCATTCTTGAAGGAAAGGATTGACCAAGATAGCCTGTATATATGTCCTTCAAGGCATCTCTGGTCTGAAACAACAGCAATTTTCATAACAAGGTATGTCTGTCAATGTATGCCATAATTGTTCTTTCATTTGTAATAGCATGCATGCATGCCACAGGGCTTATAAAGGCATATGCATGTGGGCAGACAATGGTTCATAAGTTCAAAGGTTAACAGGTTGCAACTAGGTAACAGACCAGTTAAGCCATTTGAGGTCTAGTCACTATAGTCACACTGGTATAACAGAGTATGGGGAGGACTGTTGGGTCAGCTAGATCTACATATGATGGCATGTGTGTTCCTGCTTTCAAAGGTTCTACTTATGCAGGATCCAGCACAACAGGTTATTATAAGAATGACATCAACAGGGTATCCTTGGATAATGATGATGGCAACATGCAAGTGTCATGATCTGATGATGTAATGGTTCTGTCTGCAACATGCAGAAAGGAAGGGTCACACCCATCCACCATTACAGAGGCACCCGTAGAGATATAAGTTAACACACAGCCTCATCAGAGTATGATGGACATCTTGGATCTGAGAGTCCCTCATGAGCTCCACCTGTGTCCCCAGCACACAGACAGCATCCAAAATGCATACCACCTCTGAGGTCCACATACCCACCATAAGGGATAGATGCAAGTGCGTGTTGACCACTATCTTGTCTCCAGGACCATCTGTGATATGGTAATGACATTTGGTGTTAACCAACAGATGTGCAGATCAGTGATCCAGGTACAAAGGGTTACTGTTTACAGTATTGTGGTAATGGTGATTTTGCTCTGTGGTTTGTGGGATAACTTGCACTGACTCTCCAGTGACATGGTGCATCAGGACAGAGAGTACACAATGCTGCAGAGGTCAGTGGTGGCAAATATTTATTCCATAGGTGCTTCCATGTGACACTCTATGACTGCATTCCAATTTACCTCTGTTGAGCATGCCTTCAGTGGCTGAAGGAGGGCCTGGATGTGGGAAGGTCAGCCAGAGACTACCCCACGTCAGACAATACAGACTGTTGATGCTACAACATCAGTGTTGTCTGTGGATACACAGCTTACTAACCCTCAGTCATGAGCATCATCCAGGTCACAGACAATGGTGCTTCTTCAATTCAACACCTGGGTTATCTCATCAGCTTGCACACCCTCATTCTGGTAGTTATATTCTTTCCCTGCTGCCTCTGGACACACAGCCTGCCACCCTAGTTGTAGCAAATGACCAGGTTATGGGCAATAACTCTCTCCAAAATCAACACATGACACACTCTGTCAGGATTGACTCACAGAGTCCCATAATTGTAAAACGTGCTTGTCACAGACTAACTCAAACCCAGCATATTACACCAACACAGCTGATCCCACCAGCAGTAACACTGTGGCAGCTTCATCCCCCCAGTGGAGAATGTGATCACTGACTCCCCACAGTCACCCAGAGTATGTGGCCATCATGTTCACCTCCCATGACCTGACCTCATCTCATAGTGTTGCCCACACCTGTCACTCTGTTCCCTCATCTGTGCAAGTGATGATGAGTGTATCCACCCTACCTCTTAGCCTGAGTGGGTATGGTGGTGTCTGATGTACAGCATGATCAGTCTGTATGCTGCCCTACATAGTAGCCTGGCTATGATAATACATGTATCATTTTATTCTGTGTTTATTGCGGCATGGCGCACAGTTGTGGACTAGACACAGCCTCTTTGCCAGTGCTGCAATGTATTATGCTCACCTTTACCTCATCAGTGGCACTGATGCTGCTGTGTCTTCCTCATCTAACTCTCCACACAGCCCTTCTGTTGCTGCTATGACTGGTATGGAAGGCCCTGCTATGATGTTTGCCAACTGCTCCATCTGTTTGTGTAATACCATGTTGTGCAGCATAGTGCATACAACAAAAATCTTGCTGCTGATGTTTGGACTGTATTGCCTCTCCCGATGTGTCTAGGCGACAGAAGTATCCTTTCAGTAGGCTGAGCACATGCTCTACTGAATCTCATGCTTCCACATAGGCTGCATTATAGGCCATTTCTTGCATGGTTTGGGGGTTGTGGATAGGATCATCAACCACAGCTCTATGGCACATCCCCCATCATCTGCAACTTACAATAAGCAACATATATATGGCATGCTCCCTGCTTGCATGTCTGTGTATATAGACTTTCCTCTCTAGAATGTGTGTGGACCTACCAAGCAAATGACCGACTGTCAAGTCTTCTCTCAAGAACCTTTTTTATAGGTCAGATGTACACTAAATGTGTGAATCATGGGAACTGTCCAGGTGGTACATGAACACATTATAAATAAGGCCCTTGGCACTACATACCACCTGGCAGTTCAGGGAGTAGAAGTCCTTCCTCTTGATGCATCACTGGTTCTCTGGACCAGGTGAGGCCTAGATAGCAACACAAAGGCAAGCTATGGTGCCCAGAAACTCAAGGAAATGGGCTATGTCATAAAATGTTGTTGATTCTCTCCTTTGAGTACTGGGGAATCTTATATGCTCCTCTGCATAATGTAACATAATGTTGAGGAACTTGTTTAGGATTCATGAGGCTGATACCTGCAATATTCCTACACGTCCCCAGCAGGTCTTTGAAAGACTGCTATAGCTAAGGTAGTTAAGGCTACAAATACCTTAGTATCCAAAGGAATAAACATACCATGCATCTTCCTTGATTCCCATTGTGAGCAACACAGTTCATCTGGGTCTGTTATGGTCTCCCTATCCACACAGGAACAGTCTGCAGACTTCTAGCCTGTGAACAGTGTTATGTCAGGCACTATCTGTACTTCCTCCAAACATGTAGCTGTAAAGCACAACATTGCAGTCACTGGCTCTGATGGCAGCTGCTAACGAAAGCTGTTTTGTTACTATGCTAGCATCATTTCCATGATGTACCCCATGAATCCCTTTGTTCAAAATGGGTATGCAACATGGCACAGTGTGACACTTTTGTAAATTTCTGACACTGGTTTGCCATATTAGGTGATGTCATTTTGCGTTCCTCATTTCCATGTCATTTTGCACTCATTTATATGCACTGCATAGCATTCTATCTCCCCTCCACTGCACAGGCTTACTTTCTGTATTTTAGTACCACCCACACCCTGCGCATTGCTGCTACTCATGTTAATTTTCACTGAAAATGTGTTTCCTGTCTGTGAATCCAAGCCTATGTACAAGTCATTTAAGCTGTTAATCATTTCTTCTCATTTGCTCACTCTCTTACAAGTTGCATTTGACACCTAGATTGACCCTGCAGATAGTCACTGCTACCTGCAGAGTTTTCAAGGCAAAGGGGGAAATGAAAGTAGTTTGTCAGGTGTTTCTTCTATATAGGGTTGGGAGAGTGGCTTAATGGCTAAGGTATTTGCCTTACAAACACAAGGTGCAGGGTTTGAGTCTCACAAGGGATAATTGGCTAGGCTTAAAATGGCTCGGAAGGGCAGTTAGCTTAGTACTAAACTATGAACTATGAACTATCACACATGCATGCACGTACACCTACGGGCAGCTTAGAGTCCCTGATCCACCTTTCAGTATGCCTTTGGAATGTGGGAAGAAACTAGAACACCCAGAGAAAACCCAAACAAACATAGGGAGGACACTCCAGCCGGGAACCAAACTGAACAGCCTCTGTGAGGTAGCAATGTTAACTTAGGAATTCTTCTATTTATGTATTAAACAAAGTAGCAATAATGCACCATTAAAAACAAAAGCTTTTCTGACAGATATGAAAGGCAAATGTGTCGGATGAAATTCTCTTGCTGATAAACTGCACCTCTTCCCCATAATTATGAATGCATTCAGATACTAATTAATAAAAATTCTTCTGTGTTTGCATTTTTACAAATACTCCAGCACCAAGATTTCACCAGGCAAGCACAAAACTCAGCCAGACTAAAGTTCTGTTGTCTGTGGTATACGTTGATTGTTTTTCAAAATTTTAGACTTTATGGCAGTTACAGAAGCCAATCTTAGTATTACATAGTTCAGACATTATGCTAATTGTTAGGCTAGTAGGAAATGGGGCTCTGTTATGCATCAGTATGCCAAGTATATGAGTAGGTAAACGTGGGCTACACTGACTGACTCAGGTGTCGCGATACACTGAATGAGCAGAAATGGGTCTGTGCAGGTAGAGAGCTCCCATCGTCCCATACCACAGCAATTAACATTACAGATGCCTGGACACTCATCTTGCTATTTGGTATCTGAATGTCTAAAAATGCATATTGCATGGGAACCAGTTATTTTCTTTGATGTTTTCTGCTATCCTACAGGTATTATTTTTTTGGCTGTGAATTCTTCTTGCATTGTCTTTCCATTTTTCAGTAGCTGCTTTCTCCATTCCTACCACATGAATTGTTACTCTCAGACATACCATTTGTCTATTTACCTGTTTTCGTCATTCAATCAAAAATGATTCACACTCACAAAAACAATCTAGGCCTGTTTATAACTAGTGATGCCTCATACTGTCTTGTTACTCAGCCATAGCTTCACTTTTTCATCTCTTCTTATGCAAGCAAGTCTCATCTCTGAGTCACAGCAGCAGTTCTATAAACATGACCCATACATGACCTTGTCCCAGAATAAGTGCTCAAGCTGTTACCATAACTGCAAATGTGGACATCTGAGAATGTGTACCTATCTGTATGTCAGCCTAAGGCAACCCTTGTTACTCTATTTTTGTATAGAAAGAGTTGGAATGAATCTGCTTCCTCTCAGAATTCTGCATCACTACATCTTGTGTGCTTAATACCTGCTTCCTAGTATTTAGAGTATCATACCAATGTTGGTTATGTAAGGACAGAAAAAACGTGTTAACTATACCCAGCTGAGTCTAAAGTTGTGCTTATTATGATTAATATTAATCTTTTGTTGGACTACATTCCATATCTCATGACTGACAGCTCATCGTTTGTTCTGCATGACACAAGACAGTCCTCACTGGACACACACTATACTATACTATTGGGCTGTATGGGCTGTAGTCTCCAATTCTTCTGGTCCTATGGGCTGTAACCTCCAACACTATTGAGCCCTATAGGCTGTAATCTTCATTACTACTGGCCCCATGGGCTGTAGCCTCCAATACCACTAGGCCCTATGGACTGTACTCTCCAATACTACTGGCCCTATGGGCTGTAGTCTCCAGTAGTATTGCACTCTATGGGCTGAAGCCTCCAATACTAATAAGACCTATGGACTGTACTCTCCAACACTACAGGCCGTATGGGCTGTAGTCTCCAATGGTACTGCACTCTATGGGGTGTAGTTTCCAATACTACTGAGCCCTATGGGCTGAAGTCTCCAATACTACTGGGCCCTATGGGCTGTAGTCTCCAATACTACTGGGCCCTATAGGCTGTAGTCCCCAATGCTACTGTGCTCTGTGAACTGCAGCCTCCAATACTACTTGGTTCTAAGGACTGTAGCCTCCAATACTACTGGGCCCTATGGACTGTAGCCTCCAACAGTACTGTGCTCTGTGGACTGCAGCCTCCAGTACTACTGGGTTCTAAGGTCTGTAGCCTCCAATACTGCTGGACTCTATGGGCTGTCAAATCTAGTATTACTGAGCCCTATGGGCTGTAGTCTCCGATACTAAGTGGGCCCTATGGGCTATAGCCTCCAATACTGCTGGGCTCTATGGACTGTAGAATCTAGTATTACTGAACTCCATGGGCTGTAGTCTCCAATACTAAATGGGCCCTATGGGCTATAGCCTCCAATACTACTGGGCTCTATAGGCTGTAGCCTCCAATAGTACTGGGCCCTAAGGGCTGTAGTCTCCAAACTAAATGGACCCTATGGACTATAGCCTCCAATACTACTGAGCTCTATAAGTTGTAACCTCCAATAGTACTGGGCCCTATGGGCTGTAGTCTCCAATACTAAATGGGCCCTATTGGCTATAGCCTCCAATACTACTGGGCTGTATAGGCTGTAGCCTCCAATACTACTGGGCTCTATGGGCTGTAGTTTCTAAACCTCTCAACCTCTTAGCACAAGAAACCTGGAAAAAGTCTAAAAATGGGGGATAAAGGCCCAACAATAGGGATAGATTTTAAATATTTGCTAAAAATACAGGATTTGTGTTTGCATACATTTTCTGAAGGATATGAAGTCTGAAACATAAATATATGTCATTATTTAATGACTTCAATCCTCTGTGATTTGTCAGAAAACTACAAATCCTTTCAGGGACAGACTAATAATATGAGACAGAAATCTGAGCGGTTGAGAGGTATGGTAACCTCTAATACTATTGGGCTCTATGGACTGTAGCCTCCAATACTACTGGGCTCTATGGGCTGTAGTTTCTAATACTACTGTGCCCTGTGGGCACTAAATTTTGAGATGGCCAGCAGCATCCTGTCGTCACTTGCTACCTGTAGCCCCCCCACTCCTAAAATATAATTCAATCATTTACTTAATGTAAGCTTTTCAGCACAAAAACATAATTTCAGTAGCAGGAATCACTCTTGCTTAACCAAGACTAATTAGTCAGGCCAGTTCAGATGACTGGTAAAAGTATGTGGCTCAACACAGAACAAGGCTACTACAGTTAAAGAATAATCAGGACTCATAAAACATGGGTACAGTTTCTGGTTAGCCTGCTCACCATTCTGAAATCAGAGAAACATAAAATAAAAATTTGTCATACAAATCATAACACGACCAGCATCTAGACAAACACTTTTATTGCAGAAAAAAATGTGTCTAGAATTGTGACATCCAGTATAGAGGCACGCTGAACAGTAGTGAGACACTGATCTCCTGATTGGAAATATAGTGAATAAAAACCCAGCAAAACTTTCCATTTAAGTTAGAATTTCACAGGAGAGTGTACTTCGTGAACAATAAGAGAAAAATGGAAAAGAAACTGGCAAGGATAGAAGGAAAAACTGAAACCGAGGAGTTAAAGAATAGCCAAACATAGAGTGCCCATGGACAGGTGAGAGATGAAAAGGATGAACTGGGAGAAAAATAAAAAATAATCATAGGATCATCACTAGAAGAGAAAACACAAGTTATATGCAAACATTTTTAAAATGAGTGGAGCCCTGGAGGATTGTATTAAAAAAGAGCAATGAGTGGATCCAGGAAATGGAAGAAACTCTTAAGCTTGATGAGGACAGAGTGCAACTGCAGACAGCAGAACAGAATTTGAGCAGTAGAATATCCAGGAGGAGATGATGCTGAAGCTAGTGGTGCTGGAGAATCATTCCAGGAGGGACACTTTGTGATTTACTGCAGTCCCAGAAAAAATGGAGGGGAGTAACTGTGGTGCCTTCATCCAGAAATGTATTAGTGAGTGAATTTCTGCATTAGTAACTGTATTTAGAGCACAACCTAGAGCTGTTTACTGAATTTCCTGTTTGCACTTATTTTTAAAATTGTTTTTTTCTCAAAACTTGCATTTTATCTGTCTTTGGCCTAGCACTCTTGTGTGGGGTCATTTACTGCACTGTTATAACTTGTTGATACTTGTTAACCTCTGCTATCTCTGAAAAAACAAAACAAAAAAATCTTGCTTTTTTCCCACTTTTCTGAGATTTAAAAAAGTTCATTTACAGGCTTGCTGTTCTTGAACTGTTTGTAAGTTTCTGTGAGGCCATTTTTTGCTTGGGCTAAAGGAAAGTCTCTCTGTTGATCAGTGGCAGTGAAAAACATTGAGCAGCCTGCCTGCCCCTGTGGGAGTGGTTACTGACTTGAAACTGTAGTTTTATTGGCCATTTTGGGTCAATTCCAAAACTCCTTCATCTTCCTCTCTTAAAACTCTCTTTTACACGGTTTTGCGCGTTTTTGAGCATAGCGCAACAACGGGCAGCGCCGCCTAATTGGGTTTAAACTATTCTTGGCTCCACAAAGTCTGCTCTTCACTTTTTCCCTTAGAACTGCTCTATCTCTCAATTTAAACACCATATTCTCATTCTAAGGCCCTTCACTGGTTCAATTAAGTAATCCTACAAGTTAGCACTATTAAACCATAAGCACTACTTACTCTTATACTCTCTACGATTACCCTGTCCTCTATTGGTCCATCTTAAATTCAGTTTCCCTGTTACTCTAGCATGTCCAAAGGTCAGTCAATGGTTTCCTCTCCAGTCCAGATGGTGAATCTGGGAATTTTGAGGCAATGTTACAACTGTCTCATGTACACGGACAACCCTCTCCTCCTCCAAACAGGTTCAAATATATGTGAGAGATGCAACTATTTAGCCAAACTGGAGGCTGAGCTCTCTCATCTCAAAACTGGTGTAACCAGTCAGGAGGAGAAGGTAACCTCACACAACACAATTTCAGTATCACATAGTCCCACCACATCAGCGAACCAAACACATAAATACACAAAAACATACTCGGAGGCTCTAAATAAAAATCTACCTAAGCAACAGAGACCTCCAAAGCAGACATCCAAGCAAACGCTACCTCAAAACAAAACACACACAACACATAACCCACAAAGTCAGTGTGCCAAGCAGCCACAGCCTTTAAGGCTGAATAACACACCTGATACTCTTGTTATAGGTGACTCTATTGTCAGACACACTGACGTCCCGCTCACCAGGCTGAATAAAGAGAAGGTCACGGTGAGCTGCCTGTCGGGTGCTAGGATCCGACACATAACGCAAGCACTCAGGTCACTCCAAAGCAAATACAAATATGACTCAGTCATTGTACATGCTGGTGTGAATGACCTGAGACGTACCTCCCTGGACTACATGAAAAGAGACATAGAGGAGCTCTCTGACCATGTAGCCCAGGCTGGTATGACCCTGACCTTGAGCAGCATCTTACCCTCACCTAGAATGATGCCACAGTACAAAGACAAAATGATCGATTTTAACAATAGGCTAAAATTTTGGTGTCATTCAAAGGAGATCCAGTGTCTGTCAGCCTGGGATGACATGCTCGACAAGCCACGTTGCTTCACTAGGGATGGCTTGCACCTGTCACCACTGGGCTTTCGGATATTGGCAAAGGCTCTTGCCACCCCCATAGTGCCTTTTTAGGCAAGGCTCAAAAGTCAAACCCACCCCCATAGATAGCACAAGGAACAAGAAACTAAGGGTAATGCTGCTAAACGCCAGAAGTCTTAACCTCAAGATGCACACACTCGAAGCTCTCCTCAGTATGGAGAACATCGATATCTGTGCAGTGACAGAAACCTGGTTCAAGGCTCCAGAGAGCACCTCAGCACTACCAGGCTATACCTCGTATCATGCTTTTCGGCCCCAAAACCCGGACCGAACTACAAAAGGAGGGGGAGTTTCCATATTTATCAAGGATATCCACACCTCCAGGTTAGTGGCATTGCACGAAGTATCGGAGACCATCCATGTGCAACTAACAGTGGGCAAGACTGCTTTTCAGTTTATAGCATCCTACAGACCACCCTCTCAAAGTCAGGAATCCCATTCGGCCTTCCTGAAAACATTGGGGAACATGAAGATCTCTCCGAACACCATTATATTGGGCGACTTCAACTACCCAAACATTGACTGGGAGCACTACTCAAGCCCCAGCACCTTAGCCCAAAGATTCCTGGAAATTATAAACTCAAATGCTATGGAACAACTAGTCACCACTCCCACAAGAGGGGACAACATACTAGACCTGATCATTACCAACATGGGGACTCTATGCTCCACACCAGAAGTATATCCCTCATTGGTAAGATCAGACCATAAATTAATTTCACTGGATGTCCACATCCCGACCCCACCCCAGCCCAGAAAACCACAGTGAAAAACTTCTCAAAAGCGAACTTCTCACTTCTCAAAACCGAAGTGGAATCCTTCAAGGCCCCAGGGCCAGTGGAAACTACAGCCCAAACTGCAGAATCCTATATAAATGCATTCTACGGACATCTCCAGGAATGCATGGATCATGCTATCCCAAACAAAACCAAGACCCAATCATCCAAAGGCAGGCGTCCAGTCTGGTGGACCCCTGCCATAAATAAACTGTACAACAGAAGGAGGAAGCTACTACATGATAGAGCAAAATCCCTAATAGGGAAGGCATCTCTGATCAGTACTAGCAAAAAATTACGATCCCACATAAAATCCTCCAAGGCCAGCTTCGAGAGAAAAATTGCACAGGACACCAAAGACAATCATAAGGCTTTTTTCAGTTATGTTAGAAACCTGGGATGCAACTCCCAGACTTGTTCTGAGTTGATTCTAAATGACAAAAAATACACTGAACCCACAGATATCGCCAATATCCTGGCAGACAGGTTCAGTGCAAACTCCCCCCCCCCAAAAGAGCAAGTATCTATCCCGGCAGAGGGCTGCCTCCCAAACATCTCAGATGCTCAGGTGAAGGCTGCCCTCTCCAAAGCAAAAAACACTGCTTCCATGGGACCAGATGGCGTCCCAGGTTGTGTCCTACATGAACTACAAGAGGAACTAATCCCTCAAATAAAACAGCTATACAATCTCAGCCTCACTACAGGATATGTGCCCACAGAATGGCGTACAGCAACAGTGGTCCCACTCCACAAAGGTGGAGCCTCTACAGACCCTGGAAACTATCGCCCCATAAGCCTGACTAGCTTAGTCTGCAAGGCTATGAAGAGGATCATCATGGAGCTCATAAACAAAGACATTGGGGACCTACAGACACTAGATCTTACCCAGTTCGGCTTTGTCAAGGGCAGATCCTGCCTTTTGAACCTGGTTGACTTCTTTGAAACAGTCACCAAAGCCATAGATGAAGGGAAGGTAGTCCACACAGCCTATCTGGACCTTGCAAAGGCATTTGACACAATACCCCACTCGGGCATCATAGATAAGCTATCCAGCTTAAATATAAACCCCTATGTCACAAGATGGGTCGCAAACTGGCTCAAAGACAGAACCCACAGAGTGAGAGTTGCTGGAGCCATGTCAGACTCGAAACCGGTCACAAGTGGTGTCCCACAGGGTTCTGTCCTGGGACCACTCTTGTTCGGTATATACTTTTCCGAGGTACAGGCAAACGTGGGAGGACTATGGCTCACCAAGTTCACAGACTGCAAACTGGGCGCCATAATCAACTCTCCAGCTGACACAAACATCCTTCAAAAAGGTCTCACAGAGACAGATAACTGGTGCCAGCGCCATGGTTTAAAGCTAAATGCCAAAAATGTATAGTCATACCCTTTGGCAAAAACAATGTGCCCACAAATTACCACATAGGCAGAAACCCATTAAGTACAGAGAAAGTTATTAGGGACCTGGGGACCCAAGTTGATAGCAATCTCTCCTTTGAAAACCACATTGCCAAAGTGGTTAGAAAGACCTTCTACATAGCCCACCTCATCACGAAGGGTTTCTCATCTAGATCAAGAGAGGTAATCGTGCCCTTTATTCATCCCTCATCAGGCCCATCATAGAATACAATGCCCCTTTTGGGATGTACCTTACCTGACACCTGCAGCAATTAGAAAGACCCCAAAAGTATCTCACCAAGAGGATCAAGGGTCTCAAACAGATGCCATATGCTGCTCGGTTAAAAAAAACTCCAGCTCTACTCAGTTGCATACCGCCTACTTCGAGGCGATCTATGCCTGACATACAAAGCTATGTCAAATCCAGAATTAATGGACATGCTCCACCTCAGTAAATCTAAATCCCTTAGAGCCACATGCTCGAGGGACTTGAACCTCAGCACAGAAATAAACAGAACTTGCTGGAGGGACAGGTTCATAACCCAGAGGCTCCCTTCGCTCTGGAATAGAATTCCAGTTCATGTGAGGCAGAGCACCTCACTGAATCTCTTCAAGAAGAATCTCGATAAGTGGATGGGGGATCGTAGGTTTGTCCCAGGGATTACTCCCGTGTCACTATTAGACAGAGGCACAGTAAACTAAACCTTAAAAAGGGCACAGTATACTCAAATCAAGGTTGGCGTAAGCCATACAGAATCGGGCTAGGCTTATAATTGCCCCAGGGCAGATAGCCTAGTATGAACCTATGAACCTATGAACTGCTATTCCTATGCAAGAAAGCAAAACTGAAATAGCTCACAGAGTTTATTTGCTAAACCCCTTACTAAAGAGGATGCATTGACCCATTCTAGTCAAGTTCCAGTGTTATATGCAGAAAGAGCAGATATTAATTCCCTTTGCAAAAAAGACAAAGACTTAAAAATAAACAGTATCAGGGTTTTGTGGACAATGATTATTCAGCTTCCAGTAGACAACAGAGGAATAAGTACATCCCAGCCATTAGGATGTGTAAACAACATGGCGACAGATGTAAACTGAGGTGTCCAGTGGTGCTCTGAGTATTTTACTCCATGGGTACAGATGTACCTAACACCCAAATCATACCTGCAGTAACACAGAGAGGAGAGGGTAGAGTAGCCTATATGGAGGGAAGGCAAAGTCATAGAGAAAGTGGAACTCCTGGAAAACAAGAAACTCATCATTGGAGAGCTTTGTTAAAACCATGCTAAATTCACCACAGGCAAAAGGAGATGCAATAATATACAAAAAGAGTGGAGGAGACTCTGAGATAAAAGCTGCAGCCGCATCAGGAAGACCAAGAGGAGACTGGGAAAACTGACCGATGAGATATTTTCATTATCCTGTAATTCTTGTTTGACTTTGATATTTTTAACCAAACAGAAAGAGAGAATGACTAATTTGGAAGGATATATACTATAATTTTGTTTATAAATGGGATTAAATAACTGCCAGGTCGAGTATTTTATGAGACTGGATGTTTAGCGGGTATCACATGGCCCATGGTGAGCATGAGGGGGCAAAGAAAGGAACGAGAAAGTTACACATTCTAAGAAACAGAGGTCAAAGGTAAAGGATAATTCAGAAGAAGGAAAGCTTGTGAGAATAACCTAACAGATAGTGGACATAATTAAAAAAAAGAGTTTGAATGGTGAATTTGTTCTAGAATACTGCAAGGGAAGTGAATAAATAAATATAGCTAAACAGAAGGGAGGAAAGACACATGGGAAGTTAAATGTGAAAACAATGAGTTTGGGAAAAGCAGTAGAGAAAATGGAAGTAATGTAAATCACAAACATAATTTCAAGAGAATTAGGACAAAAAGACTGCCTAAAACAGCTGGGGGAAATACAGGCGCACAAAACTAATTTATTGAACATGAAGTGCAAGGCAGAGTTCTTAGTGAGGAAGGGCAGAGTAAAGAAGTACAATTAAAGCAAATATGAGCAATATGCATTATGAGGTTTAGAAACAGACATAACTGAACAGAAGGCTGCCAGAATGGAGTACACATTCTAAGGAAGGGGGTGAAAATGTTTGCGGAAAATGTGTACATAGTTTTAAGCTGGTAGTTTTTAATGTTCCGGAACAGTTTAGAAAATAGACCAATTTCATGAGTATACAAGAGAAAATTGTCAGCCCAGTACAGAGGAATGAAAGACAGTAAAGGAATAAAATAGACAAACATATGGATAAGCTGTTAATAATGACCTGGAACATAAATGGGATAGTCCATCATGTGAAAAAGGAGAGGTCCCTAGTATATATTTACAAGAGTGAGGTAGATCTGATATTGCAGGAAACACACGTGGTGTGGATGAGCATATAAAATTGATAGGTAAGAGTGGGATGATGAAAGGTAATCAGAATCTACTTGTGAGAGGCAGTAAGTTTCCTGGCCCTTAGGGACTAACAATCACATGTACGAAGGAAAAAATATTTTCAGAGGCCACTTTACCCTATCCAGCAAAAGAGCAGTTTTCCTGCCTTCAGAGTAAGCTACTTTTATCTGTCCTTTTACTAGAAAGAATTCCTAGGACTCCTTTCTTGTTTTCTTCATCTAAGATTTTATTGAAAGAGCATCCAAATACATAATAGTTGAAGTAGATGGATGAGCGTTCATCCAAGATAAACTGTGCTTCCACAGATCAACAGAATCAAACTGTGTATAATTCATGACATAAAAATATGTCTGTTTTCTTTCAGTTTCTGTTTGTAGTGGTCGTTTAAATACGGGCAGAGACTGTATTTGTGTGTGGATGTTGGTGATGTTAATTTTACGTCTATATTTTCCCTAATATGTAAATATGTGACACAGGCTAGTGAAAGGTCTTGAACTCCTTAAATCAAGGCAAAGTGAAGCGCTCTTGACAACAAAAGGCGCCTTATGGCAAAGCACTTGTGCTAAGGTATTAGGGTCCCATCATTATTGTGATATAATATACTTCTCAATACTAAACCTAGTAGAGAGCTCACAGATGGACAAAGCTTTTGGTTGCATGGATATCTGTATTACAGAATGATAATTTGGAGCTACACTGTACACATTTCTCTGGTGTGCTTACAATTTTTTTTTTTGCTACAGATAAATTTAGAAAGAAGAAAGCTGATCTTCTAGAAGCACTTTCTCAAAAGATAAATATGCAATAGCTATGTAAGATAAAACAAGGATGGAAGGAAAATGCACCTGACTGAGAAGATGCAGAGGGCACTTTGCAAAAACATTTCAAATTCTTTATCACCTCATTATCCAAATGAATATAGTACTATGGTATATTATTTTTCACTAGTGTTTCTTTGTAATGCTAATCATAGCTGATTTATAATTTTGGACATATGACAGTTTAGAGTTAGTGAGTTTCCTGTAAATTATTATATATGTTTTCAAGTATTACTAAAGAATTTCTGTTTAAGGCACATGTACAAGAGCTCCAGAGGTTACAAAACATCAGACTGTTTGTTTGACTGCTGTTGTTCTTCTCGTAGCAACATCTTCCTTCGGCTGTTACTGTCAGCAATAGTCAATACTAATTCTGAAAAAATGACAAGTTCCAGCCATTACAGCATTTGGGCTTTTCTTTTCAGTCTTATGAGTGTTTGTCTTTCTGGATTTAGCATACTACCGTAGTGATAATCATGCTGTCCTTTATGGTTTCAGTACATTATTGTAATAATTGCATGCTGTCCCATTGATCATTCTGTTTTCCTCATAACTGGAGAAGCTTACTCAAAAGAGTGAAATACAAGTGGATAAATCTGGCTAGAAATGGGTAAAATGATATGAATGACTGGTACAGTGGTGATCATTACTATTATTTGACTAAGCTATTTAGAACGTTTCTTCTTAAACTGCTTCTTTGTATATCAGAACACACTGCTGTGTGGAGCTCTGTTGTGCTGAAATGTTTCAGCAAGGAATCTCTTTTCATGTGCCCTGCATACTCAAGTTATTCCATATGTTCGCACATGCACAGTGCTTTGATGAAATGTACGTCCAGCCATACAGAATGTTAAACTTTAATGCTGTCCATATTTTATATTTTTTATGTTTTTGCATATTTTATGAAGAGTTTCATCAAAGAAATGTATTACGTGGTAGGTCACCAGTTACAGTGGCTCAAGCAGTGGCAGTACCCGTGAGTCATTTCTTACAAATATACTTGCTACTTCAGTGTTAGCAGTTTCATTTCTATTTTGGAATTAGACTAAAGACACACACACACACACACACACACACACACACACACACACACACACACACACACACACACAATTGTGGACTGAATTTAAAAGAGAGATGCAATGATAATTGTGATTTATCGCTGCTAAAAGACTCAGTTTGGTTCATAGGTTCATAGGTTGGTACTAGGCTATCAGCCCTAGGGCCTATACAAGCCTAGCCATAACAATTCCCTGGCTATTTCTTCCCACATTATTTACTTTCCTGGACCCCTGTCTAGCAGGGCGACTGATGTGATCCCTGGGGTGAATTTCCTTTCTCCCATCCAATCGTCAAGGTTCCTCTTGAAGAGGTCCAAAGAGCTCAAGGTCAAGCTGCAGAGCTGTTATTTTGATGGTGCATAATAATGTAGAACCACCTAACCTGAGGGAAGAGGTAATGATCCACCCATAAGTTCTTGCCCAGGTTTCAACAGCAAAGTAACCATGCTGTTTGTTTTCATTTGCCCGAGTAAGGTAGCGCTGACAACAAAAAATGATTATGCCTGTGGCTACACCAGCCAAGGTTATTATAAATGAAAAACTCATTATGTAGATTTAACATAGTTTATGCTTTGAGCAAGTTTTAGAACTGCCCTGCATATTTAAATATGAACTCAAAATGTTTCAATATGCCTGCATATCATAAGTGAATTTTATGCTCTTTTTATTGTTATTCACCGATGACCTGGATCATAGATAAAATCAAGTTTAAATTAACAATTGTAAAATGAATAAATATGTTTATAAATACATGTATGTATATTTTTAATTGATTAACTATTTAATTGTGAATGTAATCTCTTAAGAACATTTTTGAATGACCATATTTATAGTCAGAGAAGAGACTAATCTGTTGAATAACCTACAGAAAAGCATGCAGAAAGGTGACTTCCAGAAGTATGTGCAGTTGCAGGTTATCAGTTTAACAAACATTTTATATCAGTCTCTGTTTAGACATGTACCAAAGATGGTAGAAGCAAAGTTTTAGAATCTAAGGTGGCATCCATACCGTCAATATCTAAGAATGGGTAAAGGATCCTGTTTGCCTGTTGATTTTAAAGTATGTGCTAAACAGAAAGCATATGGATTTTAAAGAAAACAAAACATTTTTGCTATTTGTGATCCTTGTTTCACAGGTATTACAAAAATAGCTTTTAATTACTGTTGCTGCCTTAGTGTATTAAGTGCTTGTAACTCTGTCACCCACACAACTATGCTTTCTGCAGTATATTAAAAATTTGACCTAGTTTTGCCAGTTTCATGCTTTTACTTATTATTAATCACATCTCCCTTCTTCCTAGCCAACTGCCTAGAAAGAGACAATGCTTTTTTTATTTTCTTTTAAGTTAAAGAGACATGCAGACAGAATCAGGACGTCCCTGAAAATAAAGGTAATATTTCAGTTTGGTAACAGTTTGTAAACTACTAATTAAAACATAGTAGATGTTTTTAAAGTTCTGGTACAGTACAGTGCACTTTGCAATTCTGCACAAGTTCTACCAACAATGGAAGAGAGACGATTCTAAGTATAACTTATATTAGGGGCTCTGTGACAATTTGAGGTATTGCCAGCTATGACAGGAGCAGTAGGGCAGGGGATGTGTAACATATGGCAGCACAGCTAGCTGGAATTTTGTAAAGAATTATATGTCATTTGTATATCAAACTGATTTGTACAGATGCTTGCGTTGAAAATGTATTTGTAAAGTTGATTGTGTTAAAATGTATCAACAGTGTGTCATGTTGGACAGAAAAGAAATATACATTTATATCAGACTGTACTGTTGTAAATAGGATACTGGAAGAAAAGAGGTTAATCTCAGTCTAGCTAACGTTGAAAAATAGTAAGAAATTAAATTTTTAGTTTAAGCCATAAAGATTGTATCTCACAGTTCTGACTGCAGCCAGAGGCAAAATGTCTGTGTCAGAGAATGGTTTATTAGCTCCTCTAGGAAGAGTGGAAGTGTTTACTGTTATATAATTTTCAGAAGCTGCAACACATCTTAGCAAAGCTGTGTGTGTGTATTATTGACACATATGTGTGAGATTCTGGGTCATTTGCTAGGAAAGGGGGCAGCATGGGAACCAGACGTCAGATGACCAAATGTATGTGATGTCATTCTATAATCCATTACTGAAATGATGTTTTTTAATACTAGATGAGACTGAAGTCTCAGGACAGTCTGTTTTTGCAAACTGACAAAGAAGTATCTTTTATCCACTTCATCTTCCCTTGCTCTTGAAAGAGAACCAGGGAATAGTAATTCTTTAGATCAGTCAGGAAAATATAGTGAGATTAGTTAAGTTATGTTTTTCTGTATATGTGAGAATCTATTGTTGTATCTTTCGGCTTTTTCCCAGCTAGGGGTCGCCACAGCAGAACTCCAGTCCGCTAATGATTGGCAGTAGATTTTTTACGTACTGAGTTGCCAGCCCTGACGTACAACCTTCAACGAAGGTACGCCCATTCACACATGTCTCCACACAGAAGACGCTTTAGCTGAGAATTGAACAGGACAATGTCTTAATGTGAGGCGACAATGCTCTGTGAGAATCTATTAATCTGTGTTATTTTAATATTTCCTGTGATTGAAACTCTAGTGTTTATTGTAAATAGATATTATTGTTTTCATGTTCTTTTATTATTTATTATTAAATATATTTAAACTTTTCATTGTGGCTGGTCCTTTAGAGAATATTTTAATTTTTGGGAGTACGTATATCTATTTGGTGACTCTGTGGCCATTCCTGAAAGCCTCATTGCATTGGCCAAACACTACAATTGATATTAATATTAATTTCACTCAATATAATTAGGTACCCTTATAAGAGCTTTAGAGTAGTTGGCTTTGGACTGTCTAGTGGCAGTAACTACCTTATAGTCTGGGCAGAAGGCGGCATAGCTAGTAACTCTATGCCAGTCTTTCCCAGATTGTTTGTTTGTGTGTGTGTGTGTGTGTGTGTGTGTGTGTGTGTGTGTGTGTGTGTGTGTGTGTGTGTGTGTGTCAGCTGCTTGTAGCAGGGACACGAATCACTAGTTTCACAGAGAGGGTGCTTGAGGACTTGGCGTGGACACTCAGCTAAGGACTCAACTCTATAGCTGTGCCAGTGGGGAGTCTTACTGGGGACCTGGAAGGAGACAGAGAGAGAAGTCCAGACCCCGGACTTAGTGTGTTCCCTGTGTTCTCTTAATGGAAATTGTGCTTGGTGCAGATAGCTGCATCTGGAAATACTGTGTGCATCTATTTTTGTTCTAAGTGAATGTCCCTCTCCATGTTAGTGGTGAGGATTCAGCTTCCTTGATTACTGACCCAGAGGGGGACGTCACATATTGATGAGCAGTGGTGTGGATATTAATTGAACTTCTGTAGCTTGTAGGCAGTTATCACTGAAGGTGTGTGTGCACTTAGCAGCCACAAGGTAAACATACAGAGTTTCATTTTCGCAATACTTTTTATTTACTTTTTGTTAGTTTAATTTAGTCAAGGAAAGGATGCAAAGAAGTCAGCAGAGGATTATAGCAAGCTGACAAAGAACCAGTTGGCCAAGCTGTGTAAATCCAAAGGACTGGTGCATACCAACCTGACAATAGAGGAAATGATTTCAGCCTTAGTCACAGCTGTAACTCAGACCAGCAACCAGAAGGATAGTTTTATTCATATATTTGAAAGAGTATATAAACAGTATAATGTTGACCAAGGGCTCTGGATACTGTTCCTGACCCCCTTACTCCATGGTAATGCTGTAACTGCTGTTTCTAAATTGCCTAATATTAATTGTTTAAATTCTGATAACATCAAACATTGTTTACTAGAATGGTTTAAGTTAACACCTGAAGCTTACAGAAAAAAAAGTTTTGAGAACATAGACACAGGGCAGATGAAAGTGTGTGAGATTATATTTCTGATTTAAGCACTTATTTTCATAGGTGGGTGAGTGGGTGTCAGGTCACCACTTTTGAAGGGCTGGCAGACCTTCTGGTGAGGGAACAAGCCCTTAGTACGTTGTCTGAGGACGTGAGAATCTGGTTGGAAGACCAGGAGTGTAACTCTGCAGATGAGCTGGGGAAAAAAAGGGGATTTCTACTTAGCAAGCAGGGCATCACTGCACATGAAGGGGATACCCAGTGCTAAACATTCATATAAGGGAATCCATGTTGGACAGCCTAAACCACCCCAACAAAGTCCACCTGTAACAGGAAAAGACACTAGTTGAGGTACATGGCCAGGATCAAGGATTACGTGTTTTAAATGTAACCGGTGATGCCACGTATCCTATAGATGTCCATGGAAGCAAGGTGGGGAACAAAAGGTGGGGGAGCCAGCAAGTGAGAATAACAGTATGCCAGTGGTAAGTTGTCTGGAGACAATGGGGGTACCAAACTATCACCAGAGTTTATATCAGATCTTAGAGGATGAAAAACAAGCCACTGCTAAAACAGATACAGCCTCTGACATAGCCACTGTGAAGCCTGCAGTGGTTAAAGAGCAGTAGTACTTGCTTGGACAGTCCACTCCAGTCAGAGCTTTAGGAAGGACCCCATTCTAAATGCCTTTGGTCAGGGTTCATCTTGACTGGGAGGGAGGAAAAGGAAGCAAACAAGTAGGTCTGTTTGAGGATATCCTTGCAGATGTCTTGATAGGGAATGATTTTGACAATGCAGTACCTTGTGCGCATGCAGTTATATGCAGTCAGGCTTGGAGACAGGCATGAAGAGGCTGGTAGTCTGGGGGAGACCCAGAAAGACTCCACACTTGAAGCCAGTGCTGGTGAGGTGGCTATTTCAAGGAGGGAGCTACCCTGTAGCAGTGAGCCTGAAGGTGAGACACAGCTGCTGGTAGGTACTGATGTTTCCTTGGACATAGTGATTGCAAGGGCAGAGGTGAGTGATAGTACCCAGGCTGACAGTGAGCCACTGCTTTTAGAGAATACCAGACTTCTGGTGGAAGGGGAGCTGGGAAGAGTTACAAAGACAGAGTTGAGACAGGCTCAGCTATCTGACCCTAGACTAAGAGACTTGAGGAAGGTAGCTAGGGAGGCACCTGAATCTCAAGGAAAAGAGGAGTCTGTATAGTGGAATAAAAGGCTACTGTATATAGAGTGGACCCCTGAGGGAGGGCTAGAGGATGAGGTAATACAGCAGTTGGTAGTGCCCACAGCCTACCATCTGGTGCTTCTAGCCATAGCCCATGACATTCCTTTTGCAAGTCATATGGGCATAAAAAGTACCAATATAGATATTATGCAGAACTTTTATTGGCTTTGGATTGCAAGGGATGTAACAGGGTACCGCAGGACCTGTGAGCAGTACCAAAAAGTAGGCAAGGCAGGAGACAAGGTCAAAGCTCCTTTGACACCTTTACCTGTGATTGAGGAGCCATTTCAGAGGGTAGCTATGGAGATTTTGGGGCCTCTGAGAACCCCAAGTTCCACAGGGAAAAAGTATATCCTGGTGGTAGTAGATTAGGCTACTATATACCTTGAGGCAGTGGCTCTGCCCTCCATCAAGGGAGAGAAGGTGGCAAATGCTTTGTTAGAGATTTTCAACAAGGTCGGTTTCCCAAGAGAAATACTGACTGACAGAGGTGCTAATTTCATGTCAGACCTGCTGGCTTGTCTGTGGGTGTGCTGTGGAGTGAAGCACCTAAAGACCACCCCCTACCATCCCCAGACTAATGGTTTTGTGGAGAGGTTAAACTCTACCCTAACAACCATGCTATGGGCATTTGAAGACCATTTTAAGACAGAATGGGAGAAATATTTGCCCCACCTGCTGTTTGCATACAGAGAGGTACCCCAAAGAATCCACAGGTTTTTCACCCTTTGAGTTGCTGCATGGGCATAGGGTGAGGGGGCCTTTAGATATGATTCATGATGAGTGGAAGGGTGAGGGTGAATCCCACGATGAGTCTGTTGTGGTATATGTCCTAAACCTCAGGATAGGGCTTAGGGAGCTCATGGGCTTGGCCCAGGAGAAACTGGCAGGAGTCCAACAGCAGAAAAAGGTCTGGTATGACAGGAATGCTTGAACCCAAGATTATGCTGTGGGATAGCAAGTTATGGTTCTCATTCCTGTCAGACACAATAAGCTAAAGTCTGCTTGGGAGGGGACCCTTCAAAGTGGTAAGGAATGTCAGTGATTTTAACTACATGGTAGAACTGCTAGGCAGGGGCACAAATTGTTAACATGATGAAGCCTTACCATGAGAGGGAGGCCCTGGTGCTGAGTATTTGCAGTGGATTGCAGGAGGAGTCTGAGGGGGATCTGTTGACTGATCTCCTCAGTGTGGCTCAGACTGACACCTCAGTGGAAGGGGTAGCAATGCCCCAGCAGCTATCCCATACCCAGGTTCGAGAAATCAGAGCAGTGTTACAGAGGTTTGGGGCATGTTCACTGAGAAACCTGAATGTACTCACCTGGTGCAGCACCATGTGGATACAGGACACCAAAGGCCTATCAAGCAGGCCCCTTACAGGGTACCTGAGTGAGTCAGACAGACTCTGAGGGAGGAGCTACAGGAAATGTTGGCATTGAGGGTATTCCAGGAGTCCAGTAGTCCCTAGGCCTCCCCAGTGGTGCTGGTACCAAAGAAAGATGACAGCACTAGGTTCTGTGTGGAATACAGAAAACTAAATAGTCACACAGATTTAGATGCTGACCTCATGCCTTGGACAAATGAAACCTTAGAGCAGCTGGATGGTGCTTAGTATCTGACCACTAATGATCTGGTCAAGGGCTACTGGTAGGTGCCTTTTACTCCCACCGCTAGAGAGTTCGGCCTTTTTTACTCCTTTTTGATTATGCAAGTTCACAAAGATGTCCTTTGGGATGAAAAATGCCCCAGCAACGTTCCAGGGGCTGGTACATCATATCCTAGCAGGAGCAGGAGATTATGCCCTTGCTTACCTGGATGATATTGATATCTACAGCCATTCCTGATATGAGCACCTTCAGCATTTCAAGGAGGTCCTGGGCAGACTGCAAAGGGCAGGATTGACCATTAAGCCCAGTAAGTGTCAGATGTGTATGGCAGAGGTCTCCTACCTGGAACATTGAGTGAGAAGTGGGAAGATCAGGCCAGAATCTGCCAAAGTGTAAGCTATTCAGGTGTGGTCTACCCCTGTTACCAAAAAGTAGGTGAAGGCATTCTTGGGGACAGCAGGGTACTATAGAAAATGTGTTCACAATTATAGTACAATAGCTGCTTCCCTCATAGACCTGATGAGTAAAAACAGGCCAGACAAGCTAGAGTGGACCCCAGCCTGTGAACAGGTATTCAGGAAGGTACCTTGTGTTAACCAGTCCAGATTACAGCAAAGAATTTGTTGAGCAGGTGGATGCTTTGAACCATGGGTTAGGGGCTGTACTCAGCCAGGTTTCCTAAGAGGGAAAAGAGCACCCAGTGGTTTATCTCAGTCATAGACTCCAAACTAGGAAGGAATATTATGCAACAGTAGAAACAGTATATCTATCCATAGTATGGGTACAGCAGAAACTTCAACCCTATCTGTATGGAAGGAAATGCACTGTAGTTACAGACCACACTCCCTTAACATGGCTACTTCAAGCCAGCCAGCAAAATGCCAAGTTATTAAGGTGGCACCTAGGTTTGCAGGCATATGATATGACAGTGCAGTACTGTAGTGGGGTCAGCAATGCCAATGCAGATGGACTCTTAACACAGGGTATGGGTTGATGTATTCCCAGACAGGCTCATTCCTCTCAAGCAATGTTTCTCCAGGGTCACTTGAGAAAGTAGTTTGAATATTCAAAGGGGGAGAGATGTGACCATGCGAGGTATTGCCAGCTATGCCAGGAGAAGTAGGGCAGTGGATGTGTATCATATGTCAGCAAAGCTAGCTGGAATTTTGTAAATAATGATATGTTAATTATATATCAAACTGATTTGTATAGATCCTTGTGTTGAAAATGTATTTGTAAAGCTGATTGTGTTAAAAATGTATCAACAGTGTGTCCTGCTGGACAGAAAATAAATATACATTTATATCAGACTGTACTGTTGTAAATAAGATACTGGAAGAGAAGAGGTTAATCTCAGTCCAGCTAACTTTGAAAAATAGTAAGAAATTAAATCACTTAATTTAGGCTATAAAGATTGTATCTTACAGTTCTGACTGCAGCCAGAGATGAAATGTCTGTGCTAGAGAATGGTTTATTAGTTCCTCTAGGAAGAGTGAAAGTGTTTATTGTTTTATAACTTCCAGAAGCTGCAACAGATCTTTGCAAAGCTCTGTGTCTGTGTATTATTGACACATATGTGTGATGTTCTGGGTCTGTTACTGGGAAAGGGGGCCGCATGGGAATTAGACATCAGATGACCAGATATATGTGATGTCATTTTGTAATCTATCACTGAAATTATGTTTTAATACTAGATGAGACTGAAGTCTCACAGCAGTCTGTTTTGCAACCTGACAAAGAAGGATCTCTCACCCACTTCATCTTGCCTTGCTCTAGAAAATGAAACAAGGAATAGTAATTCTTTAGATCAGTCAGGAAATTATAGTAAGATTAGTTAAGCACTATTTTTCAGTGGCTGTGTGACTCTATTCATCTTTGTTATTTTAATATTTCCTGTGATTGAAACTCTGGGGTTTATTGTAAACAGATATTTAGTATTTTCATGTTCTTTTATTATTTACTATTAAATATATTTAAACTTTTCATTGTGGCTGGTGCTTTAGTGAATATTTTAACCTTTAAGAATACTTAAATCTATTTGATGATTCTTCTGGCCACTCCTGAAAACCTTACTGCATTGGCCAAATACTACTATTAGTATTAATATTAATTTCACTCAGTATAATTGGGTACCATTGTAAAAGCCTTAGAGCAGTTGGCTTGAGAGTGTCTGGTGGCAGTAACTACCTTATAGTCTGGGCAGAAATGGGCATAGCTAGTAAATCTGTGCCAGTCTTTCGCAGGTGTGTGTGTGTGTGTGTGTGTGTGTGTGTGTGTGTGTGTGTGTGTGTGTGTGTGTGTGTGTGTGTGTGTGTGTCAGCTGCATGGAGCAGGGACACAAAGCACTGGTTTTTCAGTGAGGGTGTTGGAGGACTTGGCTTGGACTCTCAGCTAAGAACTCAACTCTATAGCTGTGTAAGTGGGGTGTCTTACTGGGGACCTGGAAGGAGACAGAGAGAAATGCAAACCCCAGACTGAGTGTGTTTGCTGTGTGCTCTTAAAGGAAATTGTGCTTGGTGCAAGAAGCTGCATCTGGAAATACTGTGTATACCTATTTTTGTTCCAAGTGAAGGTCCATCTCCAGTGTCAGTGATGAGGATTCAGCCTCCTTGATTATTGGCCTAGAGGGGGATGTCACAGGCCCTATCAGCTGTAGTTAAGTTACTATTAAAAACATTATGTTTAATTTAATTATAAAAACATAACATCAGTATAATCCTAAAAAATTCTGGGCAGGTTTTAACCGCTTACTTCATCCTGGTAAGTCTACTACCCCCACCCCCGACAAACTCATTGACAATGACCCAACAAAAATAGCCAATTCCTTTAATTCTTTTTTCATTGAGACCATCCAGTCCCTTGCCAGCAAGCTTCCCTCGCCCCCCTCAGTGTCAACTCCAATTACAAATACTACCCAAATGACCTTTAACCTACAACCCATCTCCACCTCCTTCATTCGCACCCTCTTGAAAAAATTGAAACCAACCACCCTCGCGGCTGATCAGCTCCCTGCCAAATACCTACAAATAGCATCTGATGCCATAGCCTACCGGTATCAATCTTGATCAACCGGACCATATCTGAAGCATCTATTCCCTCTATCTGGAAAATCTCTTATATCATCCCCTCCACAAAGGAGGGCCTTCCACTGAAACCTCTAACTATAGGCCCATAGCCATACTGTCTCCCTTAGCCAAAATTATGGAACGCTGTGTCCATAAACAACTCATTACCTACCTCACACATAACAACCTCCTATCAAATACCCAACATGGCTTCCGCCCCATCACAGCACAACCACTGCTCTTCTTTCCTTTGTAGACTCAATCAACCACAATCGCAACAATAAACTAATATCCTCTGCTCTTTCTAGATCTGTCGAAAGCCTTTGATATGGTCAACCACCAACTACTGCTTCAGGCACTGGAAACATTACATCTTAGTAAACTAACCATAAGCTGGTTTAATGCCTATCTCTCTAGTAGAAAACAGGCAGTCCAGTGGCAAAACAACCTATCAGACCTACTCCCAACTAATATTGGTGTCCCCAAGGATCTATCCTTGGTCCCTTCTTTTCTCCATATTCATAAATGGCCTACACTCAACTATTCCCAAAGCCACCTGTATTCAATATGCAGATGACTCTACACTAATCTGCTCTGATGAATCCTCGCCAAACTCCAAACCTCAACCCAAAACTGCTTCTCTGCTGTCGAAAAATGGTTCTTGGAACTTAAACTCTTACTTAACCCGGCCAAAACCAAATTACTTCTCTTTTTCCCCACCTCAGTGACTGCTCAAACTATAGAACCCCTCAACACCAACAATTCCACCTTCCATGTGTCCTCCAACAATGGGACCATTATCTACCCTGTATCCAATACCAAACTGCTAGGGGTGACCATAGACCATAAACTTAAATTTGATATACATGTAAACTTAACTATTAAATCGGTTAACAGAAAACTTGGGTCGATGTATAGAATAAAGGCCTTCTTAACTCCGCACACCAAACTGACTATTGCCCGAACTCACCTACTCTCCACCCTCCTCTATGCCTCCCCAATATTCTCCTTCCTAAACAAGAAAGAACTTAATAAGCTAACAACTACCTATAATCACATAGCCAGATTCATAACAGGAACGCCTTTATCGCACTCATCACTGCCTAAATTTAAGGTCTCTTGAATGGCTGGAACTGTCCAATTTACTCAAATTCAACCAGCTTTCTGAGGCTTTTAAAATTATTAACCATCCAGGTAATACTCCCTCACTGAACAGAATGCTTACCCAGTACTCCAACCTTAACTCCCTCAGGTCTTCCAAAAGTCTTCAAGTAAGGACCATTAAATCGAACAATGCCGGTGGTGATGCACTATATGCCAATTCCATTGGCAATTCCTGGAATGCACTACCAAACAACCTAAGACTTATGCCCTCTCAGCACCAATTTAAATTACATCTTAGAGCATACTTGAACTCCAAATGGTTATGCCCTTGTTCCTCTCCAGACTAACAAGCTATTGCCCCAGTCGTACCTAGGCCTCTCTTAGCCTCTGCCTAACCCAAAAACCAAAGAACACCCTATTCTTGTCCTCTTTGTCTGGCTGTTCTAATCTGTACCTTGTTAAATCATTTAATATTTCTTGCTTTCTCTTATTTGGTCTGTAAGCATCAGTGTATTTATTTGTACTCACTTGTCATAGGCTTATTATTGTAAATGTATTAATCAGTATATTATCTTGTGTAACAATAACAATGTTTTTGTTAATCTAACTATGACCTTGGAGCTTTTCTCCCCGGGCCTCCACTGAAAATGGACATGCATCCAGTTGGACTAGCCTGGTCAACAAATGTAAAATAAAATAAAATAAATAATTATGAATGTTAGCATGCTCATCTTCTCTCTTTCTTACATTTTCTCTCTCTCTCTCTCTTGAATTCAGTTTGTAACTGTGTGTGTGTGTGTGTGTGTGTGTGTGTGTGTGTATGTGTGTGTGTGTGTGTGTGTGTGTGTGTGTGTGTGTGTGTGTGTGTGTGTGTGTGTGTGTGTGTGTGTGTGTGTGTGTGTGTGTGTGTGCGTGTCTGTCTCTCTGTTATACTCATTGCTTTTAGCGGCTTTAGGCTCTTTTAAGCAGATAGGTTTGTATTCAATCTGGCTTGTAGATAATAAAAAGCAATTTACGTAAGAGCCTTTTAAATTAAAATTATGCCACTGTAAGGAGATCAGAAAGCCAAAGCAGATTCAGATATGGATGAAGGGGTACAACAGAATTAATGGTACTCTGTCCATATTAATTTTACTGTGTTAACACTTTCAAATTTAAACTCAGACATCTTTCTAGCTACCATTAATAACAATACAAGCTCAGGGGCATTTAAATGGAATAAATCTAAAGCTGATGCAGATATATAGAGACAAATCCCACTGCTTATGTCATCTAAAATATAGTAAATACCTGCAACATTTGATACAAAGTCTCAGGAAAGCTAAATACAATAGTATCTGTGTTAAACAGATTTGTGTGATTAGTATGTTTTTGGCTCACACAGGGACAGTGACAATGTGCAACTACTATCTGACCACAGCTATGAAGAGTACATATATGTATTACTTCAAACCAAAATAAAGAGAAAGCTGCATTTATATACCACTTTAAATACAAGTGCTAAAGTATTTGAATGTGTGAATGAAGTATGAATGTGTTTGCATGGTAACAG
>NC_056732.1:147171774-147281774 GCF_019279795.1 Protopterus annectens
GTAATCACCACTCCCCCTTAAAGTATATTGTATCCCTGATGTCTGGTAATTCCACCCTCAATGACCATAATGATGATGGTATCTTTTAGTCACTTAACTGATGTGTTATCCCTTTTGTCTAGTGGCACCTGCCACCACCCTGAGCCCCATACCATGGTCAAGGTTGGTAGTAGAACACAGGATTTTGCCCATGTTCAGCACTGAGATGTTTTGGGAATGGTCACAGTGATCTATGTGGCCAAGCAATTTCTTAAATTGCTTGGTATGTAGATTAATTCATGGAGGAGGTTTTGGGTAATAGAGCACATCGCTAATTATCAAATGCCTCTCCCTGGACTACCTCATTAGCATCAGCATGGACACTTGACACAATCATAAGGTTGATTAGGAGGATACATGAAGGATTGGAGGTGGAAATTAAAGTGGGGGTGTCCTCCCTGATAATTTCTGACTGAACAGAGGAACCAGGCAGAGGTGTGCTTTTCCCCCTTTGTTATTTGCATTATATTTAGAATTGCAGGCAAAGAAAATAAGGGACTCAAAAATTCAAGGATATAACTGGTATGATAATCAACAAAGGTTGGCTTTGTAGATGATATTATTTTGTACCTAATAAAACCAGATAAGGATATCCCAGTGTTGTGGATCATTCTGAGACAGTTTTAAGTCTTTTCAGTATATAAAATGAATGAAGATAAAACAAATGTTATAGCTGTAACTATATATCCACACATGAATCGGTTCTGCAATGCCCATATTTATGAGGACATGATAAAAATGAAGTACATAGGAGTATGGGCTAAAAAGGATTCTGTTACGGCAGCTAATGATATGTGGGAAGAGACTAAACAAAACATAATACAAAAACTGAGGAACTGGAAGTTATTGTTTAAGGATATGAATAGCAAGATACAAGCAGTGAAAATGTTTTTAGTTCCTTTAGTTTTATACACAGGTCAGGCATATTTTTATCAACCAGAGGAGAAGTTGTGTACAGCAATTAATAAAGTTAAAGGATTTTATATGGGAGGGGACGAAGGCAAAAGTCTTCTTCTTCTTCTTCTTTAGGCTTTTCCTGGTTAGGGGTCGCCACAGTGGATCACCTGTCCACTCATGATTGACAGTGGAGTTTTACAGTGTCGAGTTGCCAGTCCGGCACCCAACCTTCCACGGAAGGCACACACATGCATGCACTCACGCCTAGGGCTAATTTAGAGTATCCAATCCACCTATAGCATGTCTTTGGGATGTAGAAGGAAACCAGAGCACCTGGAGGAAACCCATGTGGCCACAGGGAGGGCATGCAGACGCCAGAAGAAGGCAAAAGTCAAGTGGGATAAGTTGATCCTTCCAGTAGAACAAGGTGGTTTAGGATTACCTGATTTGAAGGAATATTTTAAAGCTACACAATTAAGGTTCCTATACATAGCCCAAGCAGAAAGCTATAATTCAAAGTAGAAAGAGATGAAGATGAAATGGGGGGAAGCTCAAGAAATAAGGAGAGACTGGAATTTTGGATGCATAGCCTTAAGGACAATAACAATGACCATAGACAGCATTATGCTCATAAAATAACAGAAAGTATTCAAAGAATTAAGCCAACACAGGAATTGAGAATGGAGATTCTGCCACATAGAACAGGCAAGAAGGGGCAGGAATTTACAGGAGAAAACTGACAAAGTAACCAAGATATTAGAAACAGATAATTAGAGGGGGATAGGTAATAGAAATGGAAAAGGCCAAGAAGACACTTGAGTTGCAGGCTAGTGATTGCTTTACCTATCAGGGATTGATATAAAAAAAATAGACAAACAGAAAGGGATAAGGAAATTCTAAATGAAGAGACCTGCACTAGTTGAGTTTTTAATTGAATCTAGAGCAGACGTTGCTGTTAAAAAAGGATTAATTAGTAGGGCATATAAAATATTGCATGATAACTATAGGAATCAATCAGAAGAGGCCAGAAAAGATTGGGCAGAGAAATTAAATATGCAATTCACAAAGAAACAATGGGAGGATATAAGTATGGCTCCCACATATGCAACAAAGTCTAGAAATTTTAGAATTTTTGCCTGGAAGTGTTTGCATAGATACTTCTATACCTGAAGCAGACTCCAAAGAATTTTTCCTCCAGTAGATGGCAAATGTTGGAGATGTGATGGACTGATGGGGAAGAAAGAGGTAGCTGGGAACGTATGTTTTGGGAGTTTAGTGAGTTTGCAGACTTTAAAAATTCGCTAAAGACAGTCTGTCAGGAATATTAGGTAAGCAAATGAGTATAGCTAAGGAAATTATTTTTTGAACTGGGATACAAGATTTGAACTGCGTAAACACAGTAAGGCCTTATTAAGTTTAATTCTGGTGGATGCCGAAAAAATTAGTTTCTAGAAAATGGAAATCAAAGATTCTAAAACAAATATACTTGAAGTAGTGAATATTGTAAAAGAGATAAAAGAACAGGAAATTGGATCTTTAGAAAAGCGTAAGAGTAAATTACGTGGAAAACAATGGAAAATGTGGGAACAATACATTCAGAAAATGTTTTGGAGGAGGAATGAGGTTTAAGAGAAGGCATGAATTGAATAATGTGTGTAATGTTGCTAAAATAATAAATCACATATATTGTTAATATATCCTATAATGTTTGTAAATGTAAACTTGTAAATATGGTTTGATTACTTTTATATAATTAAAAGTGTGCCCATGTCACAAGTGATAATTCAATAAAGCTGTTAAAAACTGTAATCATTAATATCTTTATCAATTTATTTTCACTTCCCTTATTTATTATAGCATCTTCTTTTTTCTCAGTTTTTCAAGCCAACTCCTTTAATTTTCTGTTGAAGTCACTTTCAAACCATTATTTCTCCTGTTCACTATGTTGAGTGTCAGTACCCTATTAATGGCAATATAAATCCATTTTAAAACAATTCCATATACCCCAGTCCTAGCTTATGGCTTAGTTCACCATTTAATAAGACTGTAAGCAAAGTGTTACCAGTAAGGAGCTTTGTGATCAGAACTCTCCCAGGAAGCTGCAGTGATGTTAAACAGGTCTCAAAAAATGGAAAGTCACAATGTTACTATAATCATCCTAGTCATGTCAGGATTCATGTTTTTGAAAAGGTTTGTGAATCAGATATCAGGTCATTATTTAAATGCAGACATACGAAACCAATATATAACTTGATGGTCAGAGGTCTGCTTTAAATGATTTAAGTATTAATAAAGACAGAAGAATAATAAAGGCTGATAAAGGTGGATTATTGCTTATAATGGATACTATTAAGTGAAAAATGGACAATATCTAATCAGATGCTTAATTCTACTGCAAGATAACAAAGCAAGAGGTAACAACTGCATGCAAAAGCATTGATTTTAGCTATCCATGATATGTTGCGTGATTGTATGATAGATGGTCTTAATATATATCTGGTGGTTGAAAAATCCAAAGATGGGTTATAGCTATGACCTACCAATAATTTACAAGAACATATTTGTTTTACTTCTGCACCCTAATGTGCATGCTAATGGTATGAAGAACAAACCATTGAATACAAGTTAAAATCTATTGTTAAATTGTTGCTTCATTTAGTCTTGACTCAGATAACTTCACTGAGAATATTAAATGCATTGAGCTTGATGATGATGATAATGACGACATGTTTGTTACTTTAGATATTACTTCCTGATAGACAGTAATACCACAAAACCTTGTCACATGATGGTAGAGAACTGTTTTACCAAAAAAAAATGTATACAGTTGTAGGTCTGCATTTTGATACATAAATAATTTTATTTAGTGGGAAAAAAACATTTTTTCAAGACAAACCTTTTAGACAGATTACCATCATAGCAGTGGTGCCTGCTATGACCCCCAATATTATAAACATTATTTTGGCTCATTGGGAAAAACACTGTGTACACATTAACACATTTTGGGAAAACTCTTGAGATCCTGAAAGGTGTACCACAATGAGGAATCTGTAACCTTGAAAGTTTCCCCATAGCATTAGGACTTTCTGATTCAGAGACTACTCTCCTGCCAATGATTTTCTCCTGGTGGTGGGCGTAAAGCAGACAGCAGTCTCACTGGGGAAGATGCATGCTAATGTGGGAGTCTGTGAGAGAGACTAATGCTAATTAGCCATATACTGTCTTCCATAAATGGCCACAACTTCAAATTAACTTAGCACAGCAACTGACAGAATCACTCTGATGATTTTTTTTCTCTTGGAAGAAAAGATGAAATTGGCTTTTGAAAGGATTCACCCATTCAGTCCTATGGGAGTAGTTGTAGCTTGTGCCATGAACATTAGTAAGTACAGCACAGCAGTGTGTGTGTGTGTGTGTGTGTGTGTGTGTGTGTGTGTGTCTGTGTGTGTGTGTGCGCGCATATTTGTGTCTGTGTGGAAGTGTGTGCATGAATGTGGCTGAATTAATGCATGTGTACGTAAGTGTGTATGTATGTCTGAGTGGTCGCACTATGGGAGGTGAGTATAGGCTGCTGACTCAGTGTGCACGTGTATGTATGAGTATATCATAGTGTGCATGCAGGTATGTGAGTGTTCCCTTCAGTGTAAGAAACTATGCTAGGGTTTGTTTGTGGACAAATGAGTGTGTGTATGTGTGTATATGTTTGTACTCTAATATATGTATGAGTGTATGATTGTGTGTGTGTGTGTGTGTGTGTGTGTGTGTGTGTGTGTGTGTGTGTGTGTGTGTGTGTGTGTGTGTGTGTGTGTGTGTGTGTGTGTGTGTGTGTGCATGTATGGGGGGTTCTTATGCTACTGTAATGTGTGTTGGTAGGGACAATACTAGTGTTGTCAGGTCTGATAGTAAAGTGTTCAATTCAAAGACATGGTAATAATCCACTGATGAGGTGTTTCTCTCATGGCTTTAACATGTCTCTAAATCAGATTCTCTATGGCACGCTAAGTGACCAAATTGCATTGACCAATTAGTGTGGGTGGAGAGAATCTTTCCGAATTCCCCCATAGTATTAGTTACCATTATTTTATCAATTATATTTTTTGTGTGGCAGGAGTGTCTAACCTTGAATTATATATGTTTGCTGCATTTTCTGAATAAAATAACTTTTTTGCTGCATCATCCCTTCATCTGATTCAAATTCTATAATTTTATTGGACTTAACATTTATGAAGAGAAACAGTAACTAAGAAAATGTCAGCATTCATTCAAAAAATGTATTACTGTGTTTTCAAACTATGCATCTTAGATATACAAAGGAAATATGATTAGAAGTCAATTAATAAGGACTTATTAATTAAAAAATGAGGATAATTATTTTAAAGATGAAGTATACTGAAATGCAAATTCAGAACTTTTGGGAATCCTAAGGGTGGTACTGTTAAAATATCTAGAGAAGTTATTACCCAATGGAATACTAAATATTCACATTATGGTTGACCAAATGGATAAAGAAAATATCCCTGAAACTGTGTGGAATAACTGAATAATTTCCTAATGATGTTCCAGTCACAGACATATTCACACTTTCCTCGTCTGATGGTGAATACAGAAGCTTACTTGGTAAAAAGACATAAAATATGGAAAAGAAGAAGCTCCCAATAGGTAACTGCTACCTACGTGCTACATCTGCCTAAACTTTACAATTTTCCTTTTTCTATTATCACCTAATATACACACTAGTCATATTTCCTCATCTCCTCTCTGTTTTGTACTTATATTTCCCAAACCTCCTTTCTCTTATTTCTCTTACCCATAAATGTAATATTGTGATACGATATTTGAAACATCACAGCGTATGCCTATTTGTCATTTATTAATATGAAATGGCACTATATTTTACTTATTGTAGTTTATTTCTAGTACAGCTTCCTTTCAAACATTGCATGTCTATACTGTAATTTTAAGCTTTACAGCTTTGAAGTATGATAGAATAAAAATAAAAAAAGTTTCATGGCCTGCTTTGAGCTATCACCAAGGAGATGTCTCATTATACTGACATTATTATTATAGAAAAAGCAATTGTACAAAACCTTTTCTGATTTCTACAGACAAAAATATTACAACCCCCCCCCCCCCTTTATTACACTTTATCATCTCACATCAAATTGATATCAAAGCAACATCTGTATGCAATGAATTGCTGATATACATAATCAACACCTGGCAAAGAGGATAATCCTTAGCTTCTTGGAGAGAATTTTTCCTTCTCTTTTCTAAAAGGTTTTCTATCATGTCGGTGACTATCCAAGGCAGTACTGATATACAGAGAGTGTGAGAGGTTTTACTTCTGTCCCTATATACTGTTTTGTTCTTAGAAACAGTATTATCACCGGTGTTTGTTCGTGGACGTCACATTTGCAAATTGTTCATTCAAGTCACATTCGCAAATGTTGCTTTTTCTTTCACTGGAACATGTTACAGTCATAATTAAAATCAAACTAAGTTGTTTCAGCATTTAATGATAAATACAATGTAAACACCAAACTTGATGCACATTTTAAAACATACTGAATGTATTAATAACTGGTCATAAATACAGTATGAAACACCATCTAATGGCATTTGAATAACCATGCAAGCATCAGATAGCACTAGTTACAAACACTTTGAAGAAACAGAGTGGATGTATTACCAGTTGTTCATGAATTACTTTATGGAAACATTAACAAGTAAAGTTTTAGCATAACAGTAACTGCTGACAAAATCAAGATAATTTAATTATCATCTTTTGGACCATTTTACTTTGTTGACTTTTTTGAAATCTTAGAGATCACCCTTTGGCAATTGTGCACATTGGTGCCCTATTGACTTATTTTTCCTTTCCATTCATCCTATCTAACATGCACCCTATGTGACCCAGATAGGGGACACTAATTGGAGTTCAGAAGCTACAATTAATTCAGGAGGGGCAGGAGGTACAAATCAAGCACCGGATGACTATTGTCTGCAGCTGGTGAGGGTATATCAGTTTTGCTCTTTGTGTGCACCCTGCTCCACAGTGAGTATACAGTGCATGAAGATTCCAGCCTCAGTGCTGTCGCCACATTCTCAGTACCACCTTACAATGTGCTGGTTACATGCAGGCTCAGTCAAACTCTTTGTGCAGCTAGGGATAGCTTTCTGGTCTGCACCACAGCAGACAACCCCATTCCCTTCTCACAAGATAAGAGAACTGCCCATCTGCTACTCCCTTCCAGAATCAAGTCTACTACGTAAACACAGTCATCTCTGTCAAAGTCACGGTCACAATTGTATATGCACACAGACATTGTCTTAGTTTTAGCATTTGCTTATGAGCAATGAAAACGTGTTTTCCTTATCACTAATAAAAAGGTTTGTTCTGGTTTTCTATCTGAATGTGGATGGCAAAGAACATTCAGTGAACTTACTTTTCATACATGAAAGCCAGTACTGCAGACATACAAAGTCCATTTTAGAGCTATGATTCTATTCAGTCAGACTGCTGCACAGAAAACTGATCCTGAAGGTGCTGGTTCTGCTCGTGACTCACAGAGTCCTGACAGAGTAGCAACTCTTCCATCATAAACAAATGCAGTCAGCAGGTAAAATCCGGTGCTCTTCAATAGACAGTCACTGCAAGCGATGCTTTCCTTTACTTGTGAAATAACCGCCACATTACCTGTTTATGCTTTTTCGAAGCAGTTTTATTCAGTTACTGTACACATAACATAACATAACCTGTTTATGCTTTATAAAGCAATTTTGTTCAGTTATTGTGCCTATAACATCTTTTGTGCTTTAATCTAAGTGTATACCAGCATCAGTATGCAGCTGAATTATATTGTCTGGTATGGTATTCTTTGTTTTCAAAAACAGGTTTCTATGTAGTCAAACTGAACAGGTGTTCTCCAGCTGCTGGTGTTTTCAGTAACCTTCTAGCACAAAGATGCACGTGTTTTACTGTGGCACAGTACAGGTTCATTAGCTGACTTTCACTTATTTGCACCTGTATATTAAATGTTTCCACAGATACTCCATAGCATACTGCATAAATAAAAGCAAAACTGAAAAGCCAGCTTTACACTGTGAATCTTCAGTCTACCCATTACAATTCTAGTGTAATGAGTATGGCTCATGTCAATGAAAAAAGACCATGTGATAAATCACATTCATGAATATGCCTCATGTCACATGATATGTGACCTGAGGAAAGACCAAATGTCCAGGATCCTTTTTATTACCCTCCTGAGGTTCAGCCATCAAGATGCATATGCCTTAGACATTCAGTGACCACACAAAGAGCAAACCCTTCTGAACTTCTGTTAGCCCTGCAGGAATAAAGTCAAACACTAACTCAACAAGCAAGAAACTGAGCTGATGCCAGATTAAATGCACGAGTGTGCCAAGTGACGTGAGGAACTGTTATTAAATCTTTGAGGAGTTATATGACAGTACTTGATTGACTTTGCTACTTATGGATGTGGAACTGCCAAAGGAGACTGTAAACATTCTAACTATGCTGCACCCTAGAGTATTGGATTTCTGACTTGTTTCACCCTGCGATTTGCAGTGTAACTAATTCCTGACACGTTAAGCAGTATTTCTAAGAAATTAATTCCATTTTCCAGACCATAGCCAAATAATTCTGCAAAGACTACAAGGTTTTCTAGTTCCTAATGTTTGCACTCTACTCCATTTGTAAGTGACGGGAATTCCCAACTAATATTACTGCAACATAAGTTTTATATCATTTACCTGGAAACTTCCTGGGCAATAACAGTAGCTCTGGCATTCTTATTAGTTTGTGCCTCTCAGATTTCATGTGCCCCTCACGGTGAAATTTGTGTGTACAAAGTTACTAACCTCCCCTTTTCTAGGTATCATGGGAGATATGTAAATTATCCCTGAAAAATTAAATCTTTCAGCACATTGGCTTTGTGGTAAGACCACAGAGATACAAAAGGCAAACCCCAGCTCATGTCTGCATTCCATGACCCATGCAAATGAAAATTTCTAGGTGCTTTTGAAATGCATTATACTTATGACCTGTATATTTGAAAATCGACAATATTTTCAATTAGAAAAAAACATAAAAAGAAAAGAACCAATATATGTATCCCAATGAAAATTAACTACTGAAAGTGTTCCAAGGTTTCCTTTAACTCTGCACAGGTAATGAGTTTTAACCCGGATAACTACATCTGCCCAAAATGAATAAAATGTAGTATACTACCACCAAATAAGAGCCATGTTCAGTGTAATGCAATAAACATACCTTGAAAAACAAACATTAAATGGTAAATGGTTACTCTGAATATCTCTTAGCAAAGGTGTCTTCCATTGCAAAACAACTTTATAAATAATTTCATACTAGTTAAAATCACTATATACCAGTGTATGTATCAAATAACAAAGAACTTCACAAAGTTATTTGTTTTTAATCCCTGCAACTGGCTATCAGCTGTCATGAGCTCCTCTCTTCATTCACTAGGTCAACCAAATGTTTCTTATCCTCCCCCAGACTCAACCTAACCCATGTCTAGGCCGGTGAAGAGATCAGGGGAACTGATATAGCACTGAAATACTGCCAGAGAGTGAGTCCTAACTCCTGGCCACTCATTGCAGCCATGTGAGCTCTGCAGTCACTGTCCTCAGGAGGTGCATTCACATTTCCATGAATGTGGAATTTTCTGACTAAGTGGCTGGCCGCTTATGCAGCACAGAGCATGCCAGGCTCATACACTGCTCATTGCAGCAAGCTTAGCCCCCCCACCCCCACCCCAGGATGGGCTAGATGACATTAGCCACTGGCTCCCCCCCCCCTCCCGCAGACTCTCCTCCACCTATGCTGCTAATCCTGTACAGGTCGTCTAAGGTGCAGTAAGAGCTTTACCCCACTGCACCTCTGGGCAGCTCTCCAAAAGGTAACCTTAACATTTATCAGTCATTTCTGAATGATGAAAAGAAAAAGCTGTTCAGCTTCTGTTTCTTACATCTAGGATTATGAGACTGGGACTTCCAAGATGGTTGCACACTGATCAACAGCTTAATTTCAGCTCTCCCAGTGTGAAAAAAAGGAATGGAGAAATAAGGGCTAGTAACTCTGCCAGCTTGAGTAAAATGTATTTACTGGCTAGTAAGTACACTGCCTGGATGCCAGCAAAGAAGAAATTTAGGGAACCTGAAAGATGTACACAGACAACCCTCTCCTCCTTCCAACAAACTCTAATACATGTGAGAGATGCAGTTACACAGCTAAACTGGAGGCAGAGCTCTCTCAACCCAAGACTGGCACAGTCAGTCTGGAGGAAAAGGTAACCACCCACACCACAAATCCAGTCTCACACAGACCTATTGCATCTGCATACCCAACACATAAACACACAAAAACATACTCGGAGGCTCTAAATAAAAATCTGTCTAAACAGCAAAGACCTCCTAAGCAGATATCCAAGCAACAGCCACCCTTCAACAATACCCACAAATCACATATCTCACAAAATCAGTGCGCCTCACAGTCACAGCCCATAAGGCCAAACAACACACCAAATACACTTGTTATAGGGGACTCTATTGTCCGGCACACTGACGTCCCACTCACCAGACTGAACAAGGAGAAGGTCACTGTAAGCTGCCTGTCAGGTGCCAGGATCCGCCACATAACACAAGCACTCAGGTCACTCCAAAGCAAGTACAAGTATGACTCCGTCATTGTCCATGCTGGTGTGAATGACCTGAGACATACCTCCCTGGACTACATGAAAAGAGACATAGAGGAGCTCTCTGACCATGTATCCCAGGCTGGTATGTCCCTGACCTTGAGTAGCATCTTGCCCTCACCAAGAACGATGCCACAGTATAAAGACAAAATGATCAGTTTCAACAATTGGCTAAAGTATTGGTGTCATTCAAAGGGGATCCAGTGTCTGTCAGCCTGGGATGACATGCTCGACAAGCCACATTGCTTCGCTAGGGATGGCTTGCACCTGTCACCCTTAGGCTTTCGTATACTGGCCAAGGTTCTTGCTACCCCCATAGTGCCTTTTTTAGGCAAGGCTCAAAGGACAAACCCACCTCCACAGACAACCCAAAGATAAAAAATCTAAAGGTAATGCTACTCAATGCCAGAAGTCTAAACCTCAAGATGCACTCACTCGAGACTCTCCTCAGTATGGAGAAAATCGATGTCTGTGCAGTAACAGAAACCTGGTTCAAGGCTCCTGAGAGCACCCCAGCACTACCAGGTTATAACTCATACCATGCGTTTCGGCCCCAAAACTCGGACCGAAGCACAAAAGGAGGGGGAGTATCTATATTCATCAAAGATACCTACACCTCCAGGTTAGTGGCACTGCACGAAGCATCAGAAACCATCCATGTGCAACTAACAGCAGGCAAAACTGCCTTTCAGTTTGTAGCCTGCTACAGAACACCCTCCCTATTACAGGAACCCCACTTGGCATTCCTGAGAACACTGGAGAATATGAAGGTCTCTCCAAACACTATGTTATTGGGTGACTTCAACTACTCAAACGTTGACTGGGAAAACTACTCAAGCCCAAACACCCTCGCCCAATGGTTCCTTGAATTTATAAACTCTAACGCAATGGAACAACTGGTCACCACTCCCACAAGAGGGAACAACATATTGGACCTGGTCATCACCAACATGGGGACTCTATGTTCCACACCAGAGGTAAACCCCTCATTGGTAAGATCAGACCATAAACAAATTTCCCTGGACATCCATATCCCGTCCCCACCCCCAGACAAGGAAATCACTGTAAAGAATTTCTCCAAAGCCAACTTTGCACTTCTCAAGACTGAGGTGGAATCCTTCAAAGCCCCTGTGCCAGAGGATAATACAGCCCAATCCGCAGAATCCTTTACAAATGCATTCCATGAGCACCTGCAGGAATGCATGGATCGTGCCATCCCAAATAAAACCAAGACTCACTCCTCCAAAAACAGGAGACCGGTCTGGTGGACCCCGGCCATAAATAAGCTATACAACAGAAGGAGGAAGCTACTACATGACAGAGCAAAATCCCAAAAAGGGAAGGCATCTCTGATCAGTATTAGCAAGAAACTTCGATCCCTCATAAAATCATCAAAGGCCAGTTTCGAAAGAAAAATTGCCCTAGACACTAAAGATAATCACAAGGCCTTCTTTAGTTATGTCAGAAACATGGGCGGAAACTCCCAGATATGCTCTGAATTGTTGCATAACAGTACAAAATATACCGAACCTACAGACATAGCCAACATCCTGGCAGACAGATTCAGTGCAAACTTCTCCCCCCTTTCCTCCCCAAAGGAGCAAATGCCTATCCCAACTGAATGTAACCTCCCTGACATCACAGATGCACAGGTGAAAGCTGCCCTCTCCAAAGCAAAAAACACAGCATCTATGGGACTGGAAGGTGTCCCAGGCTGTCTTACACGAGCTCCAAGAAGAACTGAACCCTCACATTAAGTCACTGTTCAAACTTAGCCTTACTACAGGATATGTACCCAAAGAATGGCGTGCAGCTACAGTGGTCCCACTCCACAAAGGTGGTGCCACAACGGACCTGGGAAACTATCGCCCCATAAGCCTGACTAGTCTGGTCTGTAAAGCTATGGAGCGTATTATCATGGAACTCATAAACAAAGACATTGGGAGCCTCCAGACACTGGACCCTACCCAATTCAGCTTTGTTAAGGGCAGATCTTGCCTATTAAACCTAGTTGATTTCTTTGAAACAGTTACCAAAGCCATAGATGAGGGCAAGGTAGTCCACACAGCCTACCTGGACCTCGCAAAAGCCTTCGACACAATACCCCACTCGGGCATCATAAATAAGCTTACCAGCTTAAATATCAACCCCTGTATCACAAGATGGGCTGCAAACTGGCTCAGAGATAGAACCCACATGGTCAGAATCACAGGTGCCATGTCCGAATCCAAACCAGTTACAAGTGGCATCCCACAGGGCTCAGTTCTGGGACCTCTCTTGTTCGGTATATACTTCTCTGAGGTTCAGGCTAACACGGGGGGATTATGGCTGACAAAGTTCGCAGATGACTGCAAACTGGGGGCCATAATCGAATCTCCAGCTGACACAAGCATCCTCCAAAAGGGTCTCACAGAGACAGATGATTGGTGCCAGAGCCACGGCCTCAAGCTAAATGCTAAAAAGTGCATAGTCATCCCCTTTGGGAAAAACAAGGTGCCCACAAATTACCACATAGGTGGTAATCCATTAAGTACAGAAGAAGTAATTAGAGATTTGGGGATCAACGTAGATAGTAATCTCTCCTTTGATAATCACGTTGCCAAAGTGGTTAGAAAGACCTTCTATATAGCCCACCTTATCATGAAAGGGTTCGCATCTAGATCAAGAGAGGTCATTGTGCCCCTCTACTCATCACTCATCAGGCCCATAATTGAATACAATGCCCCTTTTGGGATGTACCTTACCCGACACCTGCAGCAACTGGAGAGACCCCAAAAGTACCTCACCAAGAGGATCATGGGCTACAAACAGATGTCCTATGCAGCTCGACTAAAGAAACTCCAGCTCTACTCAGTTGCTTACCGCCTACTCAGAGGCGATCTATGCCTGACGTACAAAGCCATGTCAAACCTAGAATTAATGGACATGCTCCACCTCAAAAAATCCAAGTCCCTTAGAGCTACACGCTCCAGGGACCTAAACCTCAGCACAAAAATAAATAGGACATGCCGGAGGGACAGATTCATTTCCCAGAGGCTCCCCTCACTCTGGAATAGAATCCCAATTCATGTTAGACATAGCCCCTCGATGACCCTCTTCAAGCGAAATTTGGATGCGTGGATGGGAAATCGCAAATTCACACCTGGGATCTCTCCTGTGTCCCTGCTAGACAGAGGCACAGTAAACTAATCTTAAAAGGGTACCTTCTGTGACCTACTTTACAGAGGCACAGTAGGCTACTCTAATAGGGAGGCAGAAGCCAAATACACTCTGGCTAGGCTTATAAATGCCCTAGGGCAGATAGCCTAGTATCTACCCATGAACCTGTGAACCTATAAGAGAAAACACTGGCTGAGAAGAAGCTCTCAGCTGTTCAGCAAAAACAGTTCAAACTTTGGCTGTGGTCCAAGAGATGGCTTCCAGTAATTTAAAGGAAAAACTAAATTAAAAGTATTCAGAGCTGATTAAAATAAATGAAACATTGAGGGAGTATATCGACTCAAATAGCAAAAGGCTGGAAAAATGAAAGCTTTAACTATTCAGATGCACTGATAAAACTGCAAAAATCAAAGACTGCAATGAAGAAAAGGCTGGCTGAGTATGAGACTTCATAATAAGAGCTGTTTCAAAAAAGGGTAGCGCTAGAAGACAACATGCACACAAAAAACCTGAGATTTTCTGCTGCACTAGAGAAACTGGAAGGAACAGACTGCATTAATTTTATGAAAGCACAGATATGCAACTGGACTGCTACTCCACAACAGGAGTTGTTAACTGAAAGGGCACATAGACTGTATACGCCAAACTTGATCATGAGAAAACAGACAAGAATTGCTTTAGTAAAGATACAATCATACCAGCAGAAAGAGTTGATCCTGACAAAACTGTTGCAGAAGGGAAGAGTATTAAATATTAGAGACATCAGAGTGTTTGTGGAAAATGATTATTCATCATACACCAGGCAGAAGAGAAGCAATTTTATCTCAGCAATCAGGGAATGTTGAGAAACAGGTGTGAGATTCAAGCTGCTCTATCCAGCTGTCTTCAAAATATTTTTTTCCTGTAAGACTGAAGACATTTTTGATGCAGAACAGGCTAAGGAGGAAATACAAAAGTTTATCCAACAAAAAGTGAGCCGTCAAACAGAAGTGGATTCTGCTTCTTACTCTTCTAACAGTAAAGCTCATAGAAAACTTTGCCAGTGAAACCTTTTCCAACATTCCAAAGGGAAATGCTTGAGAGACAAAAAAAAACACAGGAGTTGACTAGATGAATCAGAGTACCTTGGACTTGAACTAGAGTCTGGTGTTGGGAGGTGGAGATGAACAGAAAGAAGGCCAACAACACTAAAACTAGTGAATACATGAGATTATGAACCATCAATCACATTTGTGAAATATGGCTTTGTAAGAAAAAGTGCCTGAGAAAGATTGGATTTTTGTTAAACTTCTGCATGGACTGTAAAGCATACAGGATAGTAAGACTACCATGCTTCCTGAAGGAATGATACAGTTTGTTCAGTCGAGTCATACAGGAAATATATAATTTATTGTGCATACTCATATATGAAGGTATGAGAACAATGGTAAATGAAATTCCCACAATACTTAATTATCTCACAAGTGATAGCAATTGCCCTTTGCCTTTACTGAGTTCCACTGTAGATGAGTACTTTACTATTTAGGTTCTATAGCCATAGTTTCATCATACAAGAACCACCAGGAAGACAGATATCTTTCACTTGTACAGTCCATTCAACTTCTTGAGGGTGGCATACAGTAAGTTGTAGGTCATAGTCAAATGTGAAACAGATCAGATTGATTTAGCACACAGGAGTGTGTGTCTGTGTTTGACGTATCATATCAGCTAAAATACTAAACCAAAGGGTAAAAAAGGTCACAAACAAACCATTCAGTAAAAACTGTAAGAAAGACCCAGCAAAGCCAGAGTGTTTACTGTGTAAAACCTTAAACCATCTATAGTAAAGACCCATGGGATATATGCAAATTACTCCTAGGTTCATAGGTTAGGTTCATAGGTTCATACTAGGCTATCTGCCCTAGGGCATTTACAAGCCTAGCCAGAGTGTGTTTGGCTTTCGCCACCCCTTGGAATGAGTTTACTGTGCCCTTTTTAAGGTTAGTTTACTGTGCCTCTGTCTAGTAGTGACACAGAAGTGACCCCCGGGGTAAACCTACGATCTCCCATCCACTTGTCAAGATTCCTCTTGAAGAGAGTTAGTGAGGGGCTCTGCCTAACATGAACTGGGATTCTATTCCAGAGTGAAGGGAGCCTCTGGGTTATGAATCTGTCCCTCCAGCATGTCCTATTTATTTCTGTGCTGAGGTTCAATTCTCTCGATCGTGTAGCTCTAAGGGATTTGGATTTTCTGAGATGGAGCATGTCCATTAATTCCAGGTTGGACATGGCTTTGTACGGCAGGCATAGATCGCCTCTGAGTAGGCGGTATGCAACTGAGTAGAGCTGAAGTTTCTTTAGCCAAGCAGCATATGGCATCTGTTTGAGTCCCTTGATCCTCTTTGTGAGGTATTTTTGGGGTCTTTCTAGTTGCTGCAGGTGTCGGGTAAGGTACATCCCAAATGGGGCATTGTACTCAATTATGGGCCTGATGAGGGAAGAGTAAAGGGGCACAATGACCTCCCTTGATCTAGATGTGAATCCTTTCATGATAAGGTGGGCTATATAGAAGGTCTTTCTAACCACTTTGGCAATGTGATTGTCAAAGGAGAGGTTACTATCAACTTGGGTCCCTAGGTCCCTAATTACTTCTTGCATACTTAATGGATTACCACCTATGTGGTAATTTGTGGGCACTTTATTTTTCCCAAAGGGTATGACTATACACTTTTTGGCGTTTAGTTTAAGGCCATGGCTCTGGCACCAGTTATCCGTTTCTATGAGACCCTTTTGGAGGATGCTTGTGTCAGCTGGAGAGTCAATTATGGCACCCAATTTGCAGTCATCTGCGAACTTGGTCAGCCACAGTCCTCCCGTGTTAGCCTGTACCTCAGAAAAATATATACCGAATAAGAGAGGTCCCAGGACTGAACCCCATGGGATGCCACTTATGACTGGTTTAGAGTCTGACATGGCTCCAGCAATTCTGACCATGTGGATCCTTAAGGACATATTAGTGTTTCAGCTACATGGCATCTGAATGCCCATGACTTTTTTTCTTTTTAAGTCTTTAAAGGTAAATTCTGGCCAGTAAAGCCAAACTCCACTTGCTGTAGACATACATGTTTCATTATTTTTTGGCCTTGATAGTACAGCATAAGTGTATTGTTTTAAAGTAAAACGTCATGGGCATTCAGAAGCTATGTAGCTGGAACACTGCTATGTCCTTAATGGGTCATTTTCCTGTATCCCATTGGCCTTCAGTAGAGAAGTTTAAGGTTTTATACAATGAAGACTCTAGCTTGACTGGGTCTTTCTCAGAGTTTTTATTGATATCAGCTAAAATATAAACTATAAACAGTTGCTAAACCACTGAATGTTTGCTGTGTGTTATTTTATTATGTTCCTATTTCTTTTTTTTCTCCCACCCTTACCTCTCAGGGACCAGGGCAATGGCTTCTCCACCTGCACCCTACTGGCTGGGTCTTTCTTACAGCATGAGTCCTCCAGACAATTTGTTCTTGCCTGGGAACCCAATCAGCCCATTCATGTTCCCCAGTAAGAGATGGATGGCAGGGAATGGGCCAGCTCCAGGTTCTGAAGATTGTTCTACCCGTACATCCCATATGCAGCTTGCTGACTTGCAAATGCTGTCTAACTGTGAGAAGAAAGCATGCACACCCCTTTACATGCCTGTTACCTTCCTTGCCTCTGCAGATGAAACCCCTACATTGACAGTACAAACTAACCTAACCATTACCAAGGAGGCAATACACCCAACCACTGCTAGGTGTTGCCAGTGGTCTGGACCTAGCAGCCTCCCTTTGCCCAAGGATGAACAAGCTTGTGTCAGCTGCTCTAGCCCACCCTTCTCCTGTATGTTCCCTCAGATGCCTATGTCACTAATCCAACATGGGTCACATGGGCTGTACAGTAAGTACTTCACCCCTCTGCACCATGGGGCCAGGTTTTCCTATCTGCTTCTGTACACTAATTAGCTAGGGTGGGTACATTTACAATGGATTGAGAAGAAAACTTCCATTGATGTATAACTAATATATTGATGAAATAAAAATACAGAGTAGCAGCACTATATACACCTTATTCCCCAGAAGAACCATAAGGTCTGGCACTTGGTGCAGATGGTCAAAGCTGTGAGCTGTAGTTCCTGGGATACAGGGTTTGAGTCCCTCAGCCCTCATTTGCCTACTGTGTGACCTTGAGCAAGTCACTTAACCAAACAGTGATTTGGAGCAATTGGAAATCTGGTCTAGGTTCCTGGACTGCAAGCCTTGTAACTACCTAAGGGCAGCCAGTCACAGCTCCTATTAAAATTCACTCTCAGTGCAGCAGCTATTATTCAAGGGTGACTTTTTTTTCCAAGTTCAGCTTCTATTAGAAATGCCAGTAGATCCTTTAGACCTAGCTGCAGCACTCCTCCCAACTGCAGATCATTAAATCACATCATACTATAAACGGATTGGCCACAGCTTCCTGCAAGGAGCTGGTACACTTTTAATTTCTTGATGATAATGACCACTGACTGATAATCAAATGTCTTTCACAGCAATAATATTTACTACAAAAATACACTGATACCAAAAAGTAAACGCTGCTGCCTGAAGGTCCAACTTTGTAGAGGAAATTAAATATTATAATGTGAATATAAAAATGGAGGCGGACCAACACGACAAAATAAAATGAAATAAAATTCAGGTTTATTGATATAAAAGATAAGCGCTTTTGCGTACTCCCAAGGTACGCTTCATCAGATCTACATAACAAAATAGATACTAGCATTATAAATGTTTCCATTAATTGAAGCATTCAAAGCCAGACAATCAAACAGTTGATTAAACAATTAAACAATTAAGTCATAATTATGCTGTATTGATCAAATGCAAAGCTTCTAGTATAACACTGCATGAAAGTACCTCTTAATAAGAGAGGTGGTAATAACATGAATTATTTAGAAACAATAGAACTTCAATGGATATTCAAACTGAAAGCACACCAGGATCCAGGTCTTAATCAATTTATTAGTATAAAACCGTTACTTGAAGCACGTAAGTTAAAATGAATGATTTTGATTGTATTTGTCATATTTGTAGATCTCAGTTATAGATTAATTCTAATCTTAATTTTAGTTTTAATTTTAATTTTAATGTACAAAGATACTGGATATTGTCAGGTCTATACACTTTTTATGACAATATGTGATAGGGCTAGTCATAGTTCTATGATTATATTATCATGAGTAGAATTTAAATAAATAAATATGCATATATAGTTATAACAGTATGAGCTTTTTATATTATATTAAATTGTGACATTATCAAAAACATGATTTATGATAATTAGTTTTATGCTTACTATCAGATCACCACAATGTCTAGCTATATATAAAAAGAAAGAATATAATGACATGGTATTTCAGCAAAGTTTTCATGCAGTGTTATACTAGAAGCTTTGCATTCAATACAGCATAATTATGACTTAATTGTTTAATTGTTTAATCAACTGTTTGATTGTCTGGCTTTGAATGCTTCAATTAATGGAAACATTTATAATGCTAGTATCTATTTTGTTATGTAGATCTGATGAAGCGTACCTTGGGAGTACGCGAAAGCGCTCATCTTTTATATCAATAAACCTGAATGTTATTTCATTTTATTTTGTCGTGTTGGTCCGCCTCCATTTTTATATTCACATTTACTACAAAACCTTTACTATTAATTGGCAATCCAGACTTCGGGTAACATTGCCTTGTGTGAAAAGCCCCACTAAGATCTCTCCATCCAAACAGAGCCAAAGGTAGTTAAGACATCAGAACATGGCTGGATTTAGACATGCTTTGCCACCTCTCCACTGATGGTGATAAAAAGTCTGGGAAAAGGCAAAAAGACCTTAAAATGATCACTAATACTCCTGGTAACCATATCCCCAAGGGTGCAGTGCTGTTGGGCTGGTCAAAAATCCTTGATCTGCGAGATGGTGCTGAGGATGTATCTGGGACCGATGCACTCTCCACATAACAGATACTTAGGGAAATATTCAAGATAAGCGACACTCTTACCGGTTATAGCGAGGCCACCAACAAGAAGATAGCCCTACTGGGAGAGACGCTTTCAAAGCACTTGGATGACATTGAGCTTCCTGCAAAGCAATGGATACAGAATGGAAGATAAAGTGCAGAATTGGGAGAAAGACAGACAGAACTTCAATAGAAGTTGACTGACATGGAAGATGGGCTGAGACAAGATAATCTCTGTTTCTCAGTTATCCTAGAGAAGGTTAAAGGCAGTAGTTGTTTAAAATTTATGGTAGATTGCCTGAGTCAATGGACTGATATCCCGCATGTGGATATTGCAATATAATGGGCACACAGAGTATTCACCCCAAATGCAAATCTTAACAGGAGACCCAGAGCCATCCTGGTCAAATTCTCATCTTACTTAACAAAGGAAAGAATTCTTTCTTTCCAGACTCTAGAGAAAAGGCATTATTTTAAAAGTGGGGGAGTCAAGGGTGTATGTCGACAATGACTACACCATGACTACCAGAACTAGAAGGAATGCTTTTATCCCATGCTTTGAGAAATGCAGGGATCTGGGGGTAAAATTTAAGTTAATTTACCAGGCAGTTTTAAAGATCTTCTGTCCTACTGTGCCCAAAACCTATGCCATCCCCTGAAGCAGCGCTAACTGACCTTGATTAAAGGATCAAGGACATTAGAAATACATGGCAGGAGAGGTACTGCTCACAGGAAATATTGACCCTGCAAAGAACAATGGAGGGAAGACGAAAAACAAACCCTGCTGAAGCCCATCCCAGTCCTTCATAGGAAAATTTAGGAGAAATCAAGGAAATTGTCAGCTTTCTCCACGAGGATTATAGAAAGTCTCAAAATGGCACAAATGGAATTGATACAAGAATGAAGAAGAGGAAGACACATCTTCTTCTTCTTCCAGCTGCTCCTGTTAGGGGTCACCACAGCAGATCAACTGTTTCCATTTCTTCCTGTCCTCTGCATCTTGCTCTGTCACACCAACCACCTGCATGTCCTCTCTCACCACATCCATAAACCTTATCTTAGGCCTTCCTCTTTTCCTGTTACCTGGCAGCTTCATCCTTAGCATCTTTTTCCCAATATACTCTGCATCCCTCCTCAGCACATGTCCAAACCAAAGTAATCTTGCCTCTCTGGCTTTGTCTCCAAACCTTCCAACCTGGGCTGACCCTCTAACATACTTATTCCTAATCCTGTCCATCCTCGTCACACCCAGTGCAAATCTTAACATCTTCAACTCTGCCACGTCAAGTTCTGACTCCTGCCTTTTTGTCAATGCCACTGTCTCCAACCCATATAACATAGCTGCTCTCGCTACCCTCTTGTAGACCTTCCCTTTCACTCTTACTGGTACTCATCTGTCACAAATCACTTCCTGACACTCTTCTCCACCCACTCCATCCTGCCTGTACTCTCTTCTTCACCTCTCTTCCACACTCACCATTACTCTGAACTGTTGATCCCAAGTATTTAAACTCATCCACCTTCGCCACCTCTACTCCCTGCATCCTCACCATTCCTCTATCCTCCCTCTCATTCACACACATATATTCTGTCTTAGTCCTGCTGATCTTCATTCTTCCTCTTCTCTCTAGAGCATATCTCCACCTCTCCAGGGTCTCCTCCACCTGTTCCCTACTCTAACTACAGATCACAATGTCATCTGCAAACATCATAGTCCACGGGGACTCCTGTCTGATCTCATCTGTCAACCTGTCCATCACCATTACAAATAAGAAAGGGCTCAAAGCTGAACCTTGATGTAATCCCACCTCCACCTTAAATGCATCTGTCACTCCCACCGTAGAACTCACCGCTGTCACACTACCCTCGTACATATCCTATACCACTCTTACATACTTCTCTGACACTCCCGACTTCCTCATACAGTACCACAACTCCTCTCTAGGCACTCTGTCATATGCTTTCTCTTCTTAGCCAGTAGAAGAACTACTGTTGGGTGGTGGAAGGTAATGATTAATTTTGTTATTAAACTATGTCAATGAAGAGCTTCTTGTGGGACTGCTGATGGAAATACCAGTTGAGTGCTACCCATGATCTGTGGACTGTAAGACTTATCAGGAGCATAAACGGAGCTACAACTTTAAATCCAACTGATATTACAGACTGAAGTGCAGTATGACTTATCATCCGGGTTTCTCCCCAGCCAAGGTGGTGAATATTTGAATTTGGTGGGGGATCCAGTTCAGCACAATCCTCTGGAATTAATGGCTGAACTTTTCAACTACTCAGAACAAAGCAGAAAAGATTTCTCTCTTATAACATGCACACAGCACATTAGGATGCATATAGTTATTGTGAACTTGAAAATTCAGTCTTTGTTGATTTATAGCTGTGTCAATGGTGATGGTTGTTTTGTTTTATGCTCCAAAAAGGGAAAACTTTCCCATTTCAAAAAGACCCTTGACCTTTTAGATATAGGCTTGAGAGTTATGACTTTATGACCCATTAGTCCGGGGATCTCCCAAAGAAGTTACACACTGGTTCTAATAGTTATGGGTTTATCCCTGATCTCTTGGAATGCTAATGGATTAGTTGGGTAAAAGAAAAAAGGAAAGGTTCTAGAATACCTGTCAAAAATAGGAACACAAGTAGCATTGTTACTGGAAGTACATTTAAACCAGGAAGAACTTCGAAATTTTATAAAGATGAGTGAGAAACTTGGCTTCGATAGCATTCTACAGTCAGACTGAAGAAAAAAGGCATCAAACTGGCAATCATAGAGGAGAGGTATGAAGCTCAAGCTAGATACATTGTAATTAAGGGAATATGGCAGAGTCAAAAGATTACAGCTGGTACATTTTACTTCCTCAAAAAAAGTGTCTGGAGGGGCATTAAAACTATATTAGATACCCTCATAGAATTTAAGGAAGGCATAAATATAATAGGAGGTGACCAGAATGTTGTAACTCAAAAAGATGATGTCACAGGAGGACCAAGACAGTGCACGATTTGTAGGGAAGTGCCTCCAGAAATATCTTAAACTATTTGGTTTTTGGGACATTATGTAAAATACCACTGACAGTAACACAGGCAGGTATCACACAGGAGCTAGAATATAGATCAGTACAATGTTACCCAGGAACATACCTATTTGATTGACAATAGGCATACATATCTGATTATGATCTCGGCTCACACACTTATCTCCTTTAGGATGAAAGGCTGTCAAATTGCATGGACAGATAGACACTTGCACTTTCCCTTGTATCTTAGTAATAGACAGATGTTCAAGGAGTGGTCACTCACATTACTCCTCAGGGGTCTTCAGGATATAAGCACTAAGAAGCAAAACCTAAATTTAACCTGAGATGACTATAAATTAAAAATTAAGACCCCAGGTAGATATTAAAAAATAGAGGTATGGGAACAGGTCCAACTTAAATATATGGGGGCAGTAGAAGACATTAAAATATCCCAAGTGAGAATGGATGATAACCCCACACCAGAAAGTATGCAGATTCTGAATAATCTAAAAGAGAAAATGGAGGAATATTTGAATATCAGCTAAGAAAGTCAGCTAATGATGTTAAGAGGGCTATACTTTGGAAACTCCCTGAAAAAAAAACAAAATTATTAGCCCAGAAGCTTAGAAGACAGGAAACAGATGGGACAATAGTAAAAATTAAACATCTAGTAATGACTAGTTTAGCATACGAATTCTGAACGAGTATTATCAGCAGCTGTATAAAAAAAGATGAGACTATAGAAAATAAGGGGATGGAAACACAGTAATATCTTAGATTCCTAGGTATACCTAAATTAACACAGAAAGAAAGGACTAATCTGATGAGAGTGAGGTAACACAGGAAGAGATAACTGAGACTATAATAAGTCAAAAAACAGGTAAGACCCCAGGGCTGATGGTCTGCCCATAGAAATATGGAAGTTAATAATAGACCCCATGATCAAAATTTTAGCTAATTTGTCTAATAATATCTTAAAAGGACACTTTACTCACCTCTCCTGGAACAATGCAACAATGGTAGCCATTTTAATGGAGAGTAAAGACCCAGCAGCTCCAGCCTTGTATAGGACAATATCGATTTTAAATTACAATTATAAGGTGTTTATGAATATTCTGGCTAAAAGGCTAGCCTTAATATTGCCTAGATTAATTCATTTGGATCAATATGGGTTTGTAGGAGAAGGGAAGACATTTGGTAACATAATAAAAGTGCTGCCACTTCAGGAAGATGCGGAGAGACTGCAAAGAGTTGGTTATAACAGGATTAGATGAGGAAAAGGGTTTTTACAGAGGAAGCTAGGGATTTTTTCAGTAGGATTTAAGAACCTTTAACTTTCCAGAAGTGTAGATTAGGGTGCTTGTTAAGCTTTATACAGACACCACATCTTGAATAAAATGCAATAGAAGACTCACACATAACATTACTATATCCAGGGGAACCAGACAGGGCTGTCCCCATTCCTCCCCCCATTTGCATTCTACCTAGAGCCACTGGCAATCAAAATAAAAGCTTCACCAGTTGCACGATAAAAATGGGGCCCATACTTACAGGCAAAATTTGCACTATACACAGATGATATAATACTATATGTCACAAACCCAGCTAGGGATATAGGGAAGATTTTTCAGATCCTTATAGAATTTGGGGAACTATCTGGCTCTAGGATAAATGAACAAAAAATAAAAGCAATTTCTGTGAATTATGCCCCCATCTGTGAGCTAGTCCAGAACTAGCTATTTTTATGGGGCCATCAAAAATGAGATACTTGGGAATATGTTTGAAAAATAAGGTCTCCTAGGCAGCTGAAGAAATGCGGTCTGAGACCACCGCCAACAGAGAAAGGTGGTGTAATACTTGTAAACTAATAGAAATGTCTCTTAATAATAACATTTTAGCTATTAAAATGTTCATAGTCCCCTTAATACTTTGTATAAGCCTGGCTTACTGTTACACCCCTAAGCAGGAAATATGGAACACCCTGAATGGTGAGATTAGGAGGTTAATTTTGTGTAGTAACAGACAGAAGGTTAGTAGAGACAAAATGATGCTTCCAGTAGTCCAAGGAGTGTTGGATTTACCTAACCTAGCAGAATACTGTAAGTCTACCCAATTAAAATGGATATATGTTATGCCAAAAAATGTCTACAAAGCAAAGTGGAAAACTTGATTTTAAAGGAACACCAGGGAGAAAGGAAAAAAAAATTAGATCTGTAGGGCAGAATTCTACTGTAACCAAAGTGCATTTGTCCAAAGATATTTAAAACATGTTTTATGGGACTATTGACTAACACAATATTTAAAAGTTCAACACAATGGTTACTCCCTATAGGGGAAACAAGCCTGGATAGGAAAATTGTGATCTGGAGAACCTCTAACCAAGGCCTAAAATACTAGAAACAACTTCTGGATGGGTTGGAAATTCTAAACTGGAGAGAGGCAAAAGAAAAAATTGCACTGAATTTAAGAGATAGGTTACTGTATCATGGTCTAATGTTGGAACTCCAAGATATGCTAAGAAGGAAAGAGGGCCACATGCAGTTCCCTGAGATAATCAGTTATATTCTGGATGCTAGATCAGTAACTTCATTATCAATAAAACTAGTTACAAGAGCATATAAGGCTAGACTTGGAAACAGAAATGATCCAATGCAGAAACTAAAACAAAACTGGAACAAAAATTTGGGAGGGTAAATAAAAGAGGAAGATTGGCCAATGATCTGACCTTACTTTCCTCAATAACACTATTCAAAAACAAACTGTAACTATACCTTAAAACACATTGGTTATGCCCTTGTGCTAACCCTGACTAACTTCCTCACTTATCATTGGGTACTTACCACTATTCCTGTACTAATCTTTTTGCTTTTCTGTTAACCATAAAGAGAGTGTGCTTTTATATATTAATTTAATGTCATTATAAATATCTTCTTATAACTATCCAAATATGACATTTATAAAGATTCTTTAAGCAGTAATGTAAGGAAATGAAAAGAATTGCTAAAATCTGTAATGCACCTGCATTTGTAAAAACTGTCATATAATATAAATAATACTGTATTTTTGGAGCTTTTCTCCCTGGGCCTCTACTGAAAATGGACATATATCCAGCTGGAGTAGCCTGGTCAACAAATGTAAAATAAAATAAAATAAATAACAATATATATGCTCTCCAGTGACTAAACTCAGGAAGTATCAGATATTTGCCTGGAAATATGTATGTAAATATTTTTATATTCCAGTGAGGTTAAATTATATGCTTCCACAAGCTGACCCAACCTGTTGGAGGTGCACAACAGGGGCTAGAGGAGCCCAGCATCACATATTCTGGGAATATCCAATCCTTTCTAATTTTAAATCACAATTACAACAGATGACAGACAAGGTAGTTGAGTGACACTTGACACTTACTAGAGACATGATGATGATGATGTTGAGTTGAACCAACTCTCTCCACCCCAGACATTTACAGGCTCAAATCACATTACAAGACAATGGAGGAAAACTGACCTCCCAACACTGGAGGAAGTAAAGGCAGAAATGGAATATATCAGACAAATGGAAACTCCTCAAGCAAGTAAAAGGCCAAGTAAACTTATGAAAAGTAAATGGGACAGATGGCAAACAATACATAGCAATGGATAATGCAAGAGCTTTTCTAGTTCATTAGTTTGTTCTATGTTTATTGTTTTTCTGTTTTGGGGACTTGGCCAATAGAATTCAATAGGGATAACTGAACGGAAAAATGGTTAAATATCTATGACCTCCAAACTTTACAAGATCAGAAAATGTATACATTTCTGGAGAATATAAAATATTGTGAGTACACCATACATGAGGATTGCACATTCTAGCATATAAAGCTAATTGTACAGACAATAAACCAAGTTCCTGTTTTAAAATAAATAACTGGCAATCCAGCTTTTGCATATGACTAGTCTACAAGGAACATAAGTTATTGGTTATATCTTCACAGATAACACAGCCATCTCTCATACTTGGTCAAGTGAACAAAAGTGAATTTCCTGAAGTGTTTGTAAGCCAGTCATAACATCACATTTTTTTGTTCTCAGATTTCTCACCATCGATGTTCCCCACTCCATAGGGAAAACCTGTAGCAGTGGCCCTAAGCAGAAGCTGGGACTTACAGACAAACTGCATGCTATGCAGCGTGTAGATGTATGGCAAATGGCCATGTGCATGGTAGCAGCGATTCATAATGCTGTTTTGTGCTATGGTGCAACAGCCTGAAGTGTGCCACACAGAATATATGCAAATGACTGCATAATGGCATAGAAATAAAGGTGGGAAGGGAAATGCAGCTGCAATGACAAGCAAATGTATATAAGGGGAACATAGTCACTATTCATATTTGGAAGTGGGTAAAATTGAGCAACAGTGCACCAGTGTATAAAATGGCTAAGCATGTCAAAAATACTGGAGCCTTGGGAGAAAAAATGCACAGAATTACAGGAGCAGTTGTGCAACAGCATCTAGTAACCATTCGCATTTCTGCTTCCTGACCATATTTACAAGAAAACATATTATGGCAACAAAAACATTACTGGCAGTAGTAACATTCCATAACTTTAGTGACCGAGAGATTATTGATTGGTTCCACATAGATCAGGACATTGTACAGTAATAAACTCTGAGCATGACACTATGTTTTCTCTCTTAAAAGGTTATGAAAAGAGTTGCTAATCTCCTTTTACTCAATAAACACTAGAAGTATATTAAATAAGGTTAGTGAGCTTCATGCCTGGATCTCAAGACACACTCCTGAAGTCATCACCCTAACAGAAACTTAGCTAAAACTCCAACACCATGACAAAGACTTTCTCCCTCCTAGATATGGTACACTGTGCCTTGACCGCCAAAGGAAAAAGTCTGGTGGAGTTGCCATTGTTTACTCTAACCACCTTATTCTGACAATTCATAATAAAACTATCCCATCCTTTTTCCCCTGCTGAAATACTGACAGCCAACCTTGTACTTAACATTCATACCACAATCACAAAAGTAGCAATCTACATTCCCCCAGGGGGATAACTTACCCCTGTTGGGACAGCCGACCTTGTACTTAACACCCATACCACCATCACAATAGTAGCAATCTATATTCCCCCAGGTGGATAACTTACCCCTGTTGGGACAGCCAACCTTGTACTTAACACCCATACCACCATCACAATAGTAGCAATCTACATTCCCCACAGGGGGATAACTTAACCATGTTGGAAAACATAATCTCATACTTCTCTCAACATATTCCTAATGAAACCGTTATTCTTGGTTAACTCTCTGTACTCCAAATTCTTCCTTACACATCAACTTGTACGGCTTTACTCAACTTATCACTGATGCCACCCATACCAACAACTCTCATACACACAGTACCCTTATCGACTGGATTCTAGTCTCTCAACCCTCTAAATATCACAATCCTGAAACCCTTCCCAACAGACTAAGTGATTACTCCCCGATAAAAGTATTTAGATATATCCCTCACGTTACTAAAAAGCATAGATTTATCACATGCCGTAAGCTTACTAACTTCCACCCTGACACCTTTAAATCCCTTCTCTCTAAAGTTAACTGGAATTTCCTTAGCCAACTCCCCCTTGATGATGCTTTCCTGTCTTTCAACTCCACCTTTCTCAGTATTCTTGACTTACTTGCCCCACTTCGCACAGTCCGTATTAAATCTAATATATCTCCATGGCTATCAAATTCCACCTGCATCCTAATGAAAAATAGAGACAGAGCATGGAAAACATGGACCAAAATAAAGCTCCCTGCAGGCTTTCTAAAATACAAAGAACTTAGAAATCAGACCAAAAAGTGTATTAATAAAGATAAAAGAGACGTATACTATAATTCACCCTCAGCCTTGAAATCTAACCCCAAAAAAATTTGGAACTCATTAAACCACATGCTACATTCTGGTGGTCCCTGCTCTCCCAATCCTTATCCTGATAAGTCTCCCAAAAAGATACTGCCTCCACCTTCAACACATAATTCATTGACTCTATATCCAAACTGTTTAACCCCAGTGACAACTCATCTACCTTTAATAATATTTCAAACCACTCTATCAAATCCCACTATACTCTCATCAAATTCTTTTTCCCTCAAACCTGTACCCACTAGCTACATCAAATTCTTATTTTCTAAACTCAAACCTTGCTCAGCTTCTACCGACAACATTCCTTCCCTTTTCCTTCAGTTAGCTGCTGACTCTCTTGCTCTACCTGTATCTATCTTAATCAACCGCTCCATGTCAGAATCCAAAGTCCCTTCCATATGGAAACAATTCTTCACTCTACCAATACATAATGGAAGTAACTCCTCAGACATCACTAGTTTTAGACCAATTGCCCTCCCCTCTCCTCTCTCTAAAGTTCTAGAAAAATGCATACATAAACAAGTTATGCACTATACTCTCTGAAACTCTGCTCACACTTACTTAACATGGCTTTAGACCAAAGCATAGTACTACTACTGCCCTACTATCATTCATTAATACCATATCCCTTGCCAGAGATAACAACAAACTTGTCTCCTGCCTATTCTTAGATCTCTCTAAAGCTTTTGACACCGTCTGTTACCCTCTCCTTTTGCACAAACTAGCCAACCTTAGCTTCTCCCCTGCTACTGCTGCATGGTTTTCCAGCTACCTCACTGACAGATTTCAAGCAGTGAAGTGGCAATCTGCACTCTCCCAGTTAAAATGGGTGTCCCTCAGTGTTCTGTCCTTGGTCCACTACTTTTCAACATCTTCACTAATCTTCTTTATTCCTCCTGTCCGCAGTCATTACTGGTCCAATACGCTGATGACTCTACTGTCATCACTATTGCTGACTCTTCCTCCGAACTCATCTCTACAACACAGACTTCCTTTAACTCAGTAGAAAACTGGCTCCCTGATAACCAGCTTATCCTTAACCCCCCAAAAAACTAAGCTAATGCTTTTTCTTCCTAAAAACTACAACCACATTAAATTCACTTTCACAATCCTGTCCTGCAATAACACACACATCGAGGTGAAAACTAGCACTAAACTCCTTGGTGTCATCATTGACGACCAATTTAAATTAACAACTGTATCAAAAAAAGTCATCAGAAACTAGGGCTCCTCTACCGTAACAAAAACTTTCTCACCAGTGAAGCTAAAGTAACTCTCTCTTATGCCTACCTCCTACCCAGTCTATTATATGGTTCTCAAATTCTTACTTGCCTCAACTCCACAGTCCTTGCCAAACTTGAATCGACCTACAACAAGATAGCCAAATTTGCAGCCCATCAAACTTACAAGTCACATTACTGTCTCTCACTCAAACACATTAACTGACTAGAACTACCTGACCAGCTTCTTCTTCCTCAACTCCAGATCATCCACTCTATCCTTTATCATCCTTCTTACTGTCCTACACTGTCATCTGTCATCTCCCACTATTCACCTGCTAGATCCCACCAGAGCTTTAACCTAGATCTGCTACAAATTCACAAACCTAATAATCCTTCCAAGGCCTGAAACAAACTCCCACTACAGATCAGGTCATACAAGCAACTTAGTCAATTCAAGCTAGTCACTAAAGATTAAAAAACTACACCACCAAGACAACGAACAGTCCAACCTTTTATTACTTAGCGCCTCGGGTATACAGCCTTCACAGAGTAAAATAACATAAAAAACATCAGAATTATATACACATAAACTTTACAAGTCACACCCACTGCAATTAATCAATTAAGTTAAATTAAATTACATACTTCCAGTCACATTCCTTATTTAATCCTAAGGGTTCCAAAATATTAAACTTTAAAATATATAGTGTTTCCTTTTTACATAGCTTAACATCCAAATTCATTAATTCCCCCAAAGATACCTTGACCTTTTCTAAGACACAGCCAATAATGTGATTAGAGTTACAATTATGAAGTTCAGAAAAATGACTACCAAGGGGGCTATCAATTCTAGCATTTTTATGTCTCTTAGGTGTTTTTGAAAGCAAACTTTAAAACTTCTGCTCATCTCACCAATATAATATTTATTACAGCTACATCTAAGAGCATATATAACCCCACATGTATTACAATTAAAATTACCCCTAACCAGAAAGTGATGTCCATTAATATACTTAAAGCCATTGATCACATTTTTACATATAGAGCATTTATTGCATGGTGTGGTGCCTTTAAATATAGGCATCCCAACACTAACATTCATTATAGGTAGTTCAAATTGATTATGCACAACCATGTCTCTGAGGTTTCTGGCCCTCTTATAAGAAATTTTTAACCTTTGTGGCAGCAATTTATTTAACTCCTTATCTCTAAGCAACATGGGCCAAAATTGACGAGCTGTATTCACTATTTTATCACTAATAACATTATAAGTAGTTACAAAGAAAATATTAATCAAATTCTCTTCCTTATTAAGTACACATTCAGCAGAAGTATTACAGAAATGATCATCAAGTCAAGAATTCATTCTACCCCTCATGTTTCCATTCTTCACATTATTTTGGGCACTGGGCCACCTAAAATTCATAACCCTAACCTTGGCTTCTTTAACAATGTCCATCTTATAACCTCTATTTAGGAACATATTTTCTGATTCCAAAATTTCTTGTATAAAGATTTCATCCCTATTACATAATCTATGTATCCTTAAAAATTCATTATAAGGTAGAATCTTTATTAGATGGTCTGGATGACAACTATTGCCATATAAAACTGATTTTTATAAGTAAACTTGTTATATAGCCCAGTGTTCAATTGGCTGAGCTTAATATCTAAAAAACTAACTTCTACTCCAAGCTGAATGCCATAAAATTGTAGACCCATATTATTAATTTGTAAGTCTTCCACAAAATGAGTAGCTGCCTCCATGGGGTCATCACATAGAAAAATGAGGTTGTTAATGAACCTTGAATAAAACAAAACCTGGGTTTTGTAAAAAATATGATGGTATACCTTATCAACTCAAATTTACCCATTACCAGGTTTGCATACATGGGGGCAAAAGCTGCCCCCATTGCAGTGCCCTGCAGCTGATGAAAGACCTCCCCATTAAATGTGAAAAATTGTGCTTTAAACAAAAGACCACTAAATCAATCACAAAATGGGACATAGGGGAATAGCCCAAAAAATGGAACAGAGGCAGAGCTTAGACACCAACCTCATGCCTGATGTTGGTATACAAGCTTTTCACATCCATGCATAGCCAATACATAGAACTATTCCATTCAAAACCCTATATTTTAGTTAGAAAATCATGGCTATCTCTTATAAACATGGGTAATCTCAAAACATATTTCCTCAAATACTCATGTAAAAATGTACTAATAGGTTTTAAAAAATATTTTTCAGCAGACATAATAGGTTTTCCAGTCAATTTCTTAGGTAAAGAGTAGAAGACAGCCAAATTGCTATCTTCCACACTAAACATTCTTAACACATCATTGGCAGAAAAACAACCCAAACGTTTTTCCTTTTCCAACAACAACAAATATTCATCAATGACTTTACAATATCTATCTATATTACATTTTACATAAATCTTAACATCATTTAAATGCATGTAACACATATCTAAATACTGTACATAATTTAAAATCACTATTTGATTGCCTTTGTCTGATGGCTTTACAACAAAGTTTCTAGCTCTACAAAACTTGCAAAATTCAATCCATTGTAGTTTATCTAAATTAAAATGAACATCGGATTTATTATACATCAATACATTATAATGTTTTTCTATTTCAAAATTAATAGTAGAAATATAACTCTGTATACTTATATTGATATATGGAGGAATAAAGTGACTATTAACTTTAATTGCACTAGTATCCAGTTCTGTATATGTATTAGCAGCATTACATTCAACTTCATTCTCATAAAATTTATCTACAAAAGAAGAATTGCATGAATAAAAAGAATCTTCCAAGGTTGTATCAAAACATCCATCATTAGCACCATTATAATTATTTTTATTAAAAAAACTTTTAAGATGTAACTTTCTACCTAGTAAAAAAATCTCCTTTTTAAGAATGTGCAACCTGGGCAAGGCAGTGGGTATGAATTTTAAACCTAAACACAACACAGATTTAACCACATCAGATACTTCACTATTAGATACATTCAATAGTAAAACATCATTTACAACCGATTGTCTGCTAATTCCATCTTTTTTCTTATTAAATTGTCCTTTGTAGTTACCACCATTATCCGCGGTGGTGGTGCTGCGGTAGCGTTGTCGCCTCACAGCAAGACGTTGTTCCGTTCGATTCTCATCTACAGCATCTACTGTGGAGACATGCGTGAATGGGCGTACCTTCGTTGAAGGTTATGTGTTAGGGCCGGCAACTCAGCACGTAAAATTCAACTGCCAATCATTAGCAGACCGGAGTTCCGCTGTGGCGACCCCTAACTGGGAAAAGCCGAAAGACACAACAACATTCTTCTGCTGTCCCCAGTCATTTCTATTTCATTTTCCATGGAATTTTGAATTGGATTTATTGTTTGTCTGCTGGATGTCGTTCCGAAATCTCTGTTTGAACTCTGAAGTATTAGCAGCTTCTGGTAATGCTGTAAAATGTTCTCGTTGCTCATTAACATCAGAAAAGCTTTGTTCCGCTCCTTCAGGCAAAGTAAAGGAAACAGTTGATGAGGCGGAGCTACTATTTAAATTACTATTGTTCCTGTTGTTAGAAAATGAGCGCTTACTATTATGTTTATAAAGAAAAGCCTGTTCTAATTTATAATCTTTCGTATCTCTATTAATTTTAGAGCCTTTACGTTCCACAAGACTTGCTTCAAGTTCTTTTAAAACACCATTAATGTCTTTAAGCATATCATCTAGTTTAGAACAGGAAACAAGTTTTTGTAGTTCCATACTCACAGTTACAATTTCTTCCTTTAGTTGCCGTTTTTTAAAGTGGTCCCAGTCAATTAATATGCGGATCCACTCCAGTGAACAGTTGTGAGTTGCTGCAATCCACCTTTTGCGAAAAACTAAATCTTCAGGGTTCTTTAAATCGAACGGTGTAGTGGGTGATTTATTCCCTCATAGCCCCCTAGGAGAATTATTTAAATCCAGATATTGCTGTAAATAAGAGATATTTAATTGAACGCTAGTTTCCTTACAAAGCAAGCGCTCTAGTTTATCTCTTAAATTGTAGGCTTCCACAGGCAGGGAAGAGGTAGAAGTCACACCAACACCCTCAAACAGATTCAGTCAATGAATATTACGTTCACCCAGAAAACGATTCCACAGAGCAGTAGTAGTGACTGCTCCACCAGGGTCAGCAAAAGACACCTTGGATCTATCAGACTCACCGTCATTAGATCTATCAGGCTCAGAGACATGATTGTGCATAATCAATTTGAACTACCTATAATGAATGTTAGTGTTGGGATGCCTATATTTAAAGGCACCACACCATGCAATAAATGCTCTATATGTAAAAATGTGATCAATGACTTTAAGTATATTAATGGACATCAATTTCTGGTTAGGGGTAATTTTAATTGTAATACATTTGGGGTTATATATGCTCTTAGATGTAGCTGTAATAAATATTATATTGATGAGATGAGCAGAAGTTTTAAAGTTTGCTTTCAAGAACACCAGAAACATAAAAATGCTAGAATTGATAGCCCCTTGGTAGTCATTTTTCTGAATTTCATAATTGTAACCCTAATCACATTATTGGCTGTGTCTTAGAAAAGGTCAAGGTATCTTTGCGGGAATTAGTGAATTTGGATGTTAAGCTATGTAAAAAGGAAACACTTTACTCTGTGAAGGCTGTATAGCCAAGGCACTAAGTAATAAAAGGTTGGACTGTGCGTTATCTTGGTGGTGTAGTTTTTTTGTTTTTCTTTTCTAAGTAGTTTTTGTTTGTGTCTTTCGGCTTTTCCCGGTTAGGACATATATATATATATATATATATATATATATATATATATATATATATATATATAGTCACTAAAGAATACCTGTTAAGCCAATGGACCTGCCTCTGTACCCACCCCCCTTAAACAGCAAATCAACTCTAACTGCACACCTCTATCTGCTCCACACTTATGTCATTTCTTTAACTTTCTAGACCTTGTCTCACATTAACTTCTCTATCCCAGGAGCATTGCATACATTCTTATCTGCATAATGTAAGATTTTACATCTGGTGACAAAACTATTATTAGTCCTTCTGAATAATGTAGGATTATAAATCTTACAGACATAATGATTAGTTTACTGTAGTAAATCCTTGTTTCTCATGTATAAGTTGCTTTGAATATTTTCTGTAAACCACTTGTTGATTGTTTACTTCTTTTTGTAAATGATAATCTGTAGAACATGTGGAGCTTTTCTCGCTAGGCCTTCGCTGAAAAAAGGCTACTTAGCTCAGTCAGACAAACCTGGTCAACAAATGTAAAATAAATAAATAAATAATTGGTTGATATTTATCACCCACATACAGAATCAAGTGGAATGTGAGGCCTTCCTATCCAAAGCAGTAGCTAGGTCATTTGACACCCTGGGCAAACCACAGACTGGTGTCACCCCTCAATCCAATGAAAGGGACCAAAAAAAGGTCATCTGAAGTTCTGAACTTATACTAGGAGCTTATATAAGCAGAAGGTATGGTCTTGACCCACATAGATCTGTAGAAGACTAATTTTATTGTTAGAAAAAGTTTTTACTATGGTGATGATTCAGAGCCCAGAAGATTTACTGGTGGAGGAAATCAGGTGGTGTGCACAATTCTTTTGGTCAAGTGTGGTTGTGCAAGACTTCTTAAAGGTATTTACTATCTTTGTTGGCCAATAGTGCATGAATGTTTCACAAACTTGCATACTGTTGTGGTTCAACTTGAATCATTTGTGGTTTTCAGAGCTGTACTATAAATCTTTCTTTTGTAAAGTATTCCATTCATTTTGCAACTACTGAGCTATGTGGTTTGTTATTTTTTTTACACCTCTCCTAATTTTGAAAAGTGAAATAATACCTGTCCGACCTCTGGTCTATAGACAGATTGGCAAACAAATGAAATCTCCTTTTTCCAATAATCTTCTTCTTCTTCTTTCAGCTGCTCCTGTTAGGGGTCACCACAGCGGATCATCTGTTTCCATTTCTTCCTGTCCTCTGCATCTTGCTCTGTCACACCAACCACCTGCATGTCCTCTCTCACCACATCCATAAACCTTATCTTAGGCCTTCTTCTTTTCCTGTTACCTGGCAGCTTCATCCTTAGCATCATTTTCCCAATATACTCTGCATCCCTCCTCAGCACATGTCCAAACAAAAGTAATCTTGACTCTCTGGCTTTGTCTCCAAACCTTCCAACCTGGGCTGACCCTCTAATATAATTATTCCTAATCCTGTCCACCCTTGTCACACCCAGTGCAAATCTTAACATCTTCATCTCTGCCACATCCAGCTCTGACTCCTGCCTTTTTGTCAATGCCACTGTCTCCAACCCATATAACATAGCTGGTCTCACTACCCTCTTGTAGGCCTTCCCTTTCACTCTTACTGGTACTCATCTGTCACAAATTACTCCTGACACTCTTCTCCACCCACTCCATCCTGCCTGTACTCTCTTCTTCACCTCTCTTCCACACTCACCATTACTCTGAACTGTTGATCCCAAGTATTTAAATTCATCCTTCGCCACCTCTACTCCCTGCATCCTCACCATCTCAATCACACACATATATTCTGTCTTAGTCCTGCTGACCTTCATTCCTCTTCTCTCTAGAACATATCTCCACTGCTCCAGGGTCTCCTCCTCCTTTTTCCAATAATGTAGAGCAAAACGACTTCCAGTCTATATTTACCTTTGTTTATTCATTTGCTGCAATGAATTACTTTTTGGGATCAAAGTCAGTCTATCAAACCCTTGTTTGTCTTTTTGGATTTTCCCGGTTAGGGGTTGCCACAGTGGAACTCCGGTCCGCTAATGATTGGCAGTCGATTTTTATGGCGCCGAGTTGCCAGTCCGATGCCCAACCTCAGTCTAACAAACCCTAATAGCTTAAAATATGCATTGATCAAAAACAAAGCAACTGATTCATTTCTAGCTTTTTTTATGAAGAATATGCCCTCCCACATCCCCATGTAGGGGACTTTGTCTACTGTATCCCCAGATTTAATACAATCAGCTCCAAGATCGTTGCATCTTAGGGAATGAAGCAAACCTCAAATGCAATATTCCCATTCAGCGACGTTATTTTTCAGCCATCTGCTATTACTAAAAGTAGTACAAATCATTACACTCCTTGTTGGTTCAGTGTCAATGACAACCACATAGACTGCAGCAAGATCTGGGTTCAATTCTCAGACAAGGGTCAATGTTTTACTTTTCTGTTCCGGTGTTAGTATTCAAGGGCTAGGCCATCATGCAACTGGTAGGACACCAACTTCCCTGCTATTGTCCACGGTATATATAATATTCTCCTCCGCCCCTTCTCCAGTGTTTTTGTGTACCTACTGAATGCTGTTGTTTACTTTTTAACCTTAATGATAAAGAGGCAATAGAGTAATTTTCCTTTGTTTTGCTCTACTGATTTTGTTTATACTAATGGCTGCTGCAATGGCAGTTTCAGTTTTCAGTTTTCCTCACCATTCTTCCGTTCTGTTTTCTGTTGCTTTTCTGCCTGATCAGTACCCATCTCCACTGTACTACCTGAAATGCATATTACTCCTAGGTCATTGGCAATACAAAGGTAGTAACAACAGCAGAAACATGGTAACTCGTTGTCTTGCTCATATTTTACAAACTTGGAATTTCAGCTTCAGATTCAGGGCCGATCAGTTTACCTGAACATCTTTTGTTATAAAATTCTCATTAAATGTGAGCTAATATTCCAGCTTTCCACTTCAAAAAGCTTATTAACCTTTATTAACCTTTATGAAAACATTCAACAAATGATTCAAAATTTTATTTTAATGTCTTTCACACTGAGGGCTCAGGTTTACAAGCCCACTGTTACACAAACTGTTATTCATGTAGCCTTTATGCATTACAATAGCATCAGCTTTCTTTTAGTGATCACATACAATACTTTTCCTTCCTCTCCCCCTCCCTTTACTCTCTGTCTTGACAAACTGCAAATAAAACTCAGCAAAACTGGAATTTTGATGTTGCTTCACTTGGGATTTTGGGTGGATGCTGTTTTACTGGAACTGCCCAGCTTTTGTTCAATATATATATATATATATATATATATATATATATATATATATATATATATATATATATATATATATATATATATATTACACTATTAATAGTTGCTCCTTCCAAATGTCAAAGTGCTTAATGTTGACACACTTACATCAACAAAAATGCATCAACATGATAAAACACATGCTCAGAGGCCAATCCTTGGAACATGTAAAACAAAATAAAGCGTTTACACCCCACATCCCCTGGTAGTTATATATATATTAACTCCAAGGTCACACAATCCCCAGATAAAGGGCATATCCCCCTACGTGGGGGCTGTCAATCTCACACATCTGTTTACTATCTATGTCAACCAAAGTGGATTAGCAATACAGAGGTCGATGTAAGTGAAATTTGATCTATGCTGGGCATCCTATATATATATATATATATATATATATATATATATATATATATGTGTGTGTGTGTTAACAGAAAAAATGCACATAAGAAAATCATAGGAAGATAGATTCTTGAGCTCACTGTACATCAAGATCAATAAAAAAAATGAAGTTACAAAAAATAGGAAAGCACTTTTTTTCTGTGTCATGACTTCATCTGACCATTAGACTCATATTAAATCTATATATCATGAAACACTGTAAACAACTTGTGAGGGGGTACTGCCAGCACAGTTAGCTGGAATGTTGTAAATAATTATATGTCATTTGTGAATGTCAGCATGATTCATATAAGATACTTGTGTTAAAAATGCATTACAACTGTATGTCAGGTGCATGTCAAACTGCTGGTACTGAAGTGTGTGTTGAAAAGATTTTTGCAAAGTGCTTAAAATGCATCCACAGTGTACCCTACTGTAAAAGAAGAGAAGTGTACACACTACTGTAACTTTTTAAATGTATATATTTTAACAGGGGAAACTGGAATACAGAAGGTTAACTTGCAAAACTTAAAAAAATAGTTGAAATTAAATTACTTTATGGCTGGGCCATAAAAAAAAGATGTATTTCATTTTCAGTGCAGTAACAGGCACAATATCTGTGCTGAGGAGTTTTCTGTATTGTCTTGGAAGTGTTTTATTATTTTATGAGGTCTATGAATTTTTACAGGTACATGCTAAATACTGCTAGCTTTCAGCAGTGAGGGTTTTACCTGGGTAGAGTCAGATGACAAGAAATTAGGTCATTCTGCAAGCTATCCCAGCAGTAATATTTGAGATATTAATTTGGGAAGTCTGTTAGTGAGAGACTGCATTCTGTGTACTGCCTCTGACCTGACAGCATCAAGATCCACTCACCACCTTGCTGCACTAATTAAGTAAGGGTACTAGGTTATAATAATTCTCTTAGATATAGTCGGGAATATAGTAATGCTTAGCTTAGATATTTTTCTTTATTATTTATTTGAGACTGTCCTGCAATGTTGTTTTAAATATTTCCTTTGATTTTGAACTCTAATGTCACTGTAATTATGTACTATTTTCTTGTTCTTTTATTATTTATTATTAAATATATTTAAACTTTTCATTGTGGCTAATCTTTGTGAGACATATTTAAGTTCTGAAAGTACTTGCATATTATTTGGTGACACTGTGTAGGCCACTCCTAATAGCCTTGCTCTTGGTCAAACTACCATTTGTATTAACAGTAACATTACACAGTAAGACTGGACACCCTTTGTTAAGGGTCTTAAAGTAACTGATAAAGAGTTGGCTGGTGGCAGTAATAGCTACCTTATAGTCTGGGCAGAAGGGGGCATAGCTAGTAAACTTGTGTCAGCCTTTCCCAGTTGTGTGTATATGTATAAATCAAACCTCAAAGTGTGTGTGTGTGTGTCATCTACTTTGGCAGGGACACGAAGCACTGGTTGGACAAAGAGGGTGCTTGAGGTCTTGGCTTGGCCACTCAGCTGAGATCTCAACTCTATAGCTGTGCCAGTGGGGAGTCTTATTGGGGATCTGAGGAAACCAGCCCCAGACTGAATGTGGTCTCTGTGTGCTCTTAAGCAAAATTGCACTTGATGCAGAAAGCTGCATCTGGAAATAATGTGTGTGTGTGTGTACCTGTCATCCTCCAATGTATGTCCCCCCACTGGTGCTAGTGGTGAGGATTGAGGCTCCTTGATTACTGGGCCCCTGGTGTGGTGTCACACAACCAATCAGAATTCTAGATGAGAGAAATCATTCGGTTGGAAGTCTGAGAAGTGTAGGGTCCCAGGCTGAAAGTGGGAAGATGCTCCCTGCTCACCCCTCTGCAGAAGCTAGTGCTACAAAGTTCCAGTAAGGTGCTAACATGAAACTCCTGGAGAAGTTCTCTCTCTCAATAGATGCATCCTCTGGATGTACAACTAGATCTTCTCTTGTAAACATTCATGAAGGGTTTGAGGTTTGCCGGTGTAAAAAAAACAAAATGCTACTAATAATGCAGGAAAAGGTGCGGAAGGAATACATGTGTAGAACTGGGTCATATGACCTGCTCATAATGGGAACTCAGTTGCCAATATCTAAGGAGGTGGGATGTGTGCTAAGAATACAAGTTATCAGAGTGAGGCAGAGTGTTGGCCAGCTACACACAGCCTATCAAAAACTGTTAGTAGCCACACTGAATGAAATCTCAAGGTCCCTAAAGCCCAACCAAAAAAAAAAAAAAAAGAACCAAAAGTCACTTTGGAATAGGGCGTAGTCTATATTTTCCCAAGCCCTGAAATCCCCTAAAACATGTCAAGGAGGAAACAACTATTTCTACAATGAGGAAGCCCTGAATTTTGGAGTAATAACCTAAATGGCCGTAAACTGCTAACAATGTGCATGTATAACAGTTTAGAGGGCCAATGTGTTCTCCATGAATGGGAGGTCAAGTGGGAAATACTATGTCTGGCCATGATGGGAAAATATATGCGTGTGCATATCTGTGTGTGAGTGAGGGACACAGCTGTCAATTATCAAGATAGAAAAGTAGATATCTTGCAAATGAAGATATGTACAAACAAAAAATAAATTGCAGTATCTGTAGGATTTCTGACACAGTTTATTGAATAAATACCTCAAGTAAGCGCTTTCATCTCTTCTAATTCACACAGAGACTTCTTCAGACTGAGGTTAATCAGTTAATATTACACCTTAAATACACATTTAGACCCTCACATGATCTTGTTACATGATATAAAAGATAAAAACAAATAAAAACCTATCTGTCCATATTAATGTTTCAACCCTTGTCTCCTCAAATACATCACAAATTCTTCTCTATTGTTAAGACCTGGTGGGAAACATGCATTTAGCCTAACTTGTCAACAATATTCAAGCCAGCCTAACTCTTCTTCTTCTATATTTATAATATTACCATTATTTTTTAAAACTTCTAACACCAAACATTTAAAATGAATCTTACATTTCTTCTCTTTATAGTGTTTGCTCATAGCATTTCTCTCATCCCCACTTTTAATAGCATATTTGTGTTCATAGATCTTTCTATATAGCTCCCTCATAGTTCTCCCTCCATAGAAGGATCTGCATTCTAGGCACATTAATAAATATATAACATTCTTAGTTTTGAAGTGAATATTCCTGGCACTTTTACCTTAAAGTTTCCCACTTCCAATTTGCTGCATTCAGTGTATAAATAATTGCACGTTACAATTAAAACAATTCACCATCACATTCTTACTTTCCACTGGTTTACATTTGCTTAGCTTCCTTTGAAAAAAAATCTTTGTAATTTTTAGCGCTTTTCTGCACAAACTTGAGTTCTAGACCTATCTTATTAATAATCTCACTATTAGCTTTGAGTATTCCCCAATTTCTACTAATAATAGTTTTTATGGTTTTTGAGTCCACACTATTTTGGACTGCCATTAATGTCTTACAATAACTTTCTTTCTTACTCCTTTCTACTTCTTTGGTTTTCCCTCTATTGTCAGCTTTTCTATGTAATGGATCTCTTACTTCTTCTTCGGGATATCCTCTTTTATCCATCCTAGTGCAGAAATTATTTGCTTCTTCTAAAAACTCATTGTCATTTTTAGTTAAGTTACTTATTCTTTTTAGCTGACCTTTTACTATGTTCTTCATTTTTGTTCTTTTAGGGTGTAGACTTGAATAATGTAAATACATATTGTTCTGAAAGTCCTTTTTATATATTTTTGATATTAATTTATTATTTTTTTTTATAAATAGTGAGGTCTAGGAAGTTAATTCTGTTCATATCATAACTATATGAAAATGTCAAGTATGAACATATTTATATAATTTAGAAATTCTTCTAATTCTTAAATTACCCCCTCCATATTAAAAAAATCATCAATAAAATGGACCATTTTGACTATATATTTCTTAAAGTCATTCTCAAATATATTTACTGTCTCCCACCCTTGCATACAAACATTTGCATAACTGGGGGCTAGGGCTACTCCCATAGCCACTCCATTTGTTTGAACATAAATTTGTTCATAAAATTCAAGAAAATTGTAACTTAATACCAAGTCAATCATCCCCATCAATAATCCTATAGTACCAGAGGAAAACATTTTGGATCTTAAAAGTTCAACTCTAGCCGTCTCCATACCTTCAACATTTGGGATCATGGTATAAAGGGAATTAATGTTTAAAGTTACCAGTATGTCCATATAATTAACTTCTATTCTATTGTATTTAAAAAGTCAAAACTATCCCTTATATATGTAATATTATTAGGGACCATTTTTTGTAGATGCTTACCAACAAATACTGACAGACCTTCAGTTTTACTATTTGCACTAGCAACTATAGGTCTCAATGGTGGCTCATTTACATTTTTATAGATCTTTGGTATACCAAAGATCCTACTTATTTTAGGGTTAGTATTTGTTAGATTCCTTCTAGTTCTCTCATCTATTTTTCCTGTTTAGAACCATTCTTCTATACAGGAATTTATAAGAGTATACCCTTTCCTAACTTCTTTCATTGTTATTTTTGTATAATAATTTTCATCTAGCAACATGTCCTCCATTTTTCTTTCATATTCTTTCCTATCTAGTACTGCCATAGATCCACCTTTATCAGCTTTAAAAAAAACAGTACATCTTCATTTTTGTTTAATTTATCAAAACATTCTTTTTCATTTTTTTGTTAAATTAAAATAATTGAATCCATCCTTATTGCCTAAAACTTCCATCATTTGTGCTTCACAAACATTCAAAAACATTTCTAATTCTTTGCACAATTGTGGATTGAAACAGCTAGGTTTATAAAATTCAACATTAATTTCACTTTGTTTTTCAAACATAATATTTAAATTCAAGCATCTCACATAATCCCTTAATTCATTAATCATTAAAAGCTTATTGGCTTTTTGAGCTGAGGCAAAGTTTCATCCCTTGCTCAACACACAACAGTCTTCTTTAGAAAGAATATAGTCAGATAGGTTAATAATTTTAAAGCTCACAGTACCTATGTCTTCCATGCTTGATTCCTTTTGTTCCAGTTCTTCTTCCGTTGACCCATTCTTCCATATCCGTTTTTTTGGTTGCTTATTTTGATTATTATACCTTAGATTTCTCCCATTTGCTGTAACTTGGGCCCATGTTTCTTCCTGGTTATTGACCCTTTGATACACATCAATAACTTGTTGGCTTTCTTTGCGTTCTAAAACTTCGCTTTCTTTAGTTTGTACAGCGTTAGTATTGACACTAACATTTCTAACTTTGGGTCTTACAGCTGGGTCTATATTTTTTGCCACTGTAGATGGTTTTTCATCCTTTTTGCTCATTACAACTTCTACACTTGCAGCCTGACTATTCATTTTGCTGTTCAGCCTCTCTGACCTTCTCAGTGAATTCCCTTCAAGTTCCATTGTATTGATGTCTTCTGACATTCTGTTGATGCTTCCTTCACTCTGTAGCTGCAGCTCATATGCTAGGGATACTCCCGCTGCATAGTCCCTTTGATCTCTTTGGAATTTTTTTATTTTTCTTTTACTCAAGGCATCATTCAATTTAATAAAGTTTTCTTGAATGATGCACATTTTCCTGCTAAACTTCTCAGCCAAAGTTGCTTCTCCATATACTGCATACTGGCTTTTTGACTGATTTCAAGCCATTTATCAACTAACTCTTTTGGCAAATCTTTGCCTGCTGGTAACTTCATTACTCTGAGCCCTTTCGGAACTTGTTGGGCTCTCAAACTATTTTCAAAAATCAAATCCCATTGCAAGCAGTTCAGGAATGAAAAATCGTTCTCTATGCTTGCGAACAGTTCATTGTAATTCACATTGGTTGACACAGGAATTTTTAAACCATTATTATTGTTATTAAACGGATTCATTGGTGGAGCAAGACACCCATTTAAAATTTCTTCACTTGAGTTTGCATTCAATTCATTCCTAATATGGACAGATAGGTTTTTATTTGTTTTTATCTTTTGTGTCATGTAACAAGATCATGTGGGGGTCTAAATGTGTATTTAAGATGTAATATTATCTGATTAACCTCAGTCTGAAGAAGTCTCTGTGTGAATTAGAAGAGACAAAAGCACTTACTTCAGGTATTTATTCAATAAAGTGTGTTGGAAATCCTACAGATACTGCAATTTATTTTTTGTTTGTTCATACCAGTTATTGTTTTAATGCTGCTTTTTGGAGAAATAAAGATATGTGCCTAAATGCAATGGAAGAAAATATTTTCTACAGGACATTAAGGAAAAGAATGGTGAACTGGAAAAATCTTGTCTTACTCCACAGATGCAAATGATGTCTACTTTCAAACATTAAAACTACAGACTCTAACAAACTCACACCACATGCATTACATATCTATAATATTTCACAAATTAAAGTAATCCAAATGCAAATAAAACTGTGTCTGTCCTACTAAAACAGGAGACGGATGATTTAGAGAGGCATTTTGAAGGGATGCAAAACACCATAGCTTGTAATTAGTATAATGTCACTGTATTTTGGCAATACTTAAAATATATGTGAAGATGCAGTGATCAGAACGTAGATAACAAAAAGGCATATTATGATATGCCTTCTTATCAACAAGGCACAGTGCAGTGATAAAAAAATGAAAATCCATAACACTGCCCGCCTTCTTCACAAAAGAAGGTGAGTTAAACTGCTAGGTGCAATCAAAACTGTATGGCTTCAATTAAGACATTTCTTTTTGGCCATAAACTATGATTGGTCTGGTACAAATCATCAAATAGGATAGAAAAATGAAAGGAGCATATGAATGGCATAATACTACCACATTCTTTGGGGAATTGAGAGACATGAACACTAGGAGCAAGGGTCATAACCCTTGCATAAACTTGCAGCAACTTCTATGCTGTTTATACAACCTTAAGTCGTGGCTCCAACAAAATAGACATCTTTGACACTTTACATATTTCAGTATTTGAAAAGTTTGGTTATTTACATATTAGAAACATGTTTTCTTCTGTATTTTGACTTAAAATAATTCTTAAGTTATAGCAGACGTAAAGCATGAATTTTAAGTACTAAATGAGAAATTAAGCCAGACAGACCTTAGCTCTAAATGCTCCCCTCCTAAGACTCTCTCTCTTTCTCCATTACCAATCTTTGTTCTTCTCATAACACCGCTGTGCTGCATTCCAATGAAAATAAGATCCACCACATATTCATTCACCTTGCTGGCAAAAGACAGCACCATTGTTCCCCTTTGAAACAAAATAAATGGCTTCTTATCTAAGCCACAGCCTCTTTTCTTCATAACACCCACACATTTAAAATTCTTTACAAGAGGTACTGTCACCCACTTCTCAATAAAATTAGATTTAGAGGTGAAAAGTTACTTCCTCAGGAGCAGCAATGAACTACAACTGCTTAAGCTTCTTCTCACTCTTTCCATTTGTGGATCAGCTCTCTCTAAAATTCCTCCTACCACCTTGATCAGCATTCTTGAACCTGCAAAGAAAACTAAACTTAGCATGTTCTAGAAGTCAGTATTAAAGACAATACATGCAAATGCTTTCAAGATGGTGGTTGCTGTATGTAATGACCATTAGATAATCGGTGAAATGTACATTGATAGCCAATTGGATGACAAATGTCCACCCCCAGGGAATTAATGTACAGATATTGCCCAGTAAAGGGCGGGCACAGTGGTGCAGCGGTTAACGTTGTCGCCTCACAGCAAGAGGTTCTCTGGTTCGATTCTCAGCTGGGGTGCCTTCTGTGTGGAGTTTGCATGTTCTCCCTGTGTTCGCGTGGGTTTCCTCCGGGTACTCCGGTTTCCTCCCACATTCCAAAGACATGCATCTGGAGCGTTTCTCCCCGGGCCTCCGCTGAAAACAGGCTCTGTGGAACCTAGTCGGACATTCCCGGTCAACAAATGTTAAATAAAATAAATAAAATAAAAATAAAATAAATAAAGCAAGTCCAATAGTTCCCTACTGAAATGTCAATGCTTGTAACACTGAGTGCTAATAGACCGAAAAAAAAAAAAAAGATCGAAAACCCAGGAGTAGAGCAAATATTGAACATCACTCTTTTCCTTTAAACTTCCACATACCTCTAAACTTATATATACCAATGATGAGATTGCCATACCTCAGACACAAGGAATATTCTGGGAATTCACATCTCAGACTTGATATATCTGAGTCCATTTTTTGGCCATTTAGTCTCCAATTTTTAGGACTCGATCTAGTGGTTCCAACATTTCAAATGGTTACCAAGTCCATTTCTTGACACCATATTAAAGGAAAACTATGCCTTCTCCTACAGTTTAACTCAACTCTTGGGTTGCTTTTTTCCCTACAATATGATTTCAGTGCTGTGTATGTACCCGAAACCTGCTTGTACTTTATAGAACTTTTATTTCTTTGCCTTGGAATCAAAAGAAGAGAAAGAACACATACTATTTTTTAAGTTTAACTTCTCACATAATTTGCAGAGGAATTTGTCTACACCTGTATGACATACCACAGACACACAGAAATTTGTAGTCAGGTACTGCTGACAATCTGATACTGGTAATTAGTCCTGCTGATGTCAGGAGCTCAGGCTGCTGAAAACAAGACAGAGAGGTGTGAACTGTTTTCCATTGTCTTTATTGCAGAAAGGAAGAGAACTTACAATGATTCACAACTACTCCCAATGTAGCCATGTCTTTCATAGCAAAAGACAGCAATTAGATCAGCCAATAGTTCAAAGGCAGTTGTCACTTCTTTTAACAAATCTACATAACCATCATCACAGAACTGAAATGCTAAATTTTAAACTTTAAATGTTTGTTTATACTATATTACATTTTAATATTACTTGAATGTAGTATCAAAGATGTATGTGACATTTAGAGAAAAGTCAAAAAATATTTTCCTTATAATTCTTGTAAAGTTTCAGCACATTTACCAAATTGTGGTGAGAGGGGGCTGTCAATTCGTCTTGGTCGACAAAAAGATATTTTGAACAAAGGCCTGCAATTTAGCCACTGTTTGGTTGCAGCTGAATAATTCCTTAGTACACTGTAAAACAAGCCCCGAGAGACACAGAAATGAGGGTCATTCAAGAAATAAAACCAGCAGTCCTGTTACATAAGGTATATAAGATGACAGTGACCAAAACTAATTCCATTGTATATGTCAATGGTATAGGAATACATCTTATTCCTTATAACACTTCTATATGTCTTTATAACACTTACATATAATAAAAAATAATTTAAACTAATGAAACTTCATAATTTAATATATTACTAATAATATAATATAATGTTCTCCGGTTCGATTCTCGGCTGGGGTGCCTTCTGTGTGGAGTCTGCATGTCCTCCCTGTGGTCACGTGGGTTTCCTCCGGGTGCTCCAGTTTCCTCCCACATCCCAAAGACATGCATTAGGTGGATTGGACACTCTAAAATTGGCCCTAGGTGTGAGTGTGAGTGTGCCTTCTGTGGAAGGTTGGGCGCCGGGCTGGCAACTCGACACCGTAAAACTCCACTGCCAATCATGAGCAGACAGATGATCCGCTGTGGCGACCCCTAACCGGGAAAAGCTGAAAGAAGAAGACTAATAATATAATATAATATAAAATATTATAATATAATATAATATAATATATATTATAATATAATGTATATTATAATGGGTTCCTATCAGGTTATCTAAGTTTCAAAACTTTGAAAGTCATATGGTCCGGACCATATGCTCGAAGTTTTGAAACTTTGAATGTTTTGAATGGAGATTGCGGTACAGGGTGGAACGGGAAACTTACCCTTTTCTGCAATGTAGTGTGATCTCAGACTTTGGTATATTTAATTAGCAGGGGATGTGAGGAGCTTGTTCCCTCTGCAAAAACATTAAAAATAGATTTTTCTGTTATTTATTTACTTATTTATTTTTAATATTCAAAGTTCTGAAACTTTGATCATATGGTCTCAGCCATATGAATTTCAAAGTTTTGGAACTTCGATAATCTGATATAGGTCCATTATAATATAATACTATATAATACTTTTAATATAATAATACTAATAATAATATAATAATAGACCAAGGAATTATAATACTTGTAATACTTCCTTGTGTCTAGCATGACTCATATAAAGCAGACTTGAAATGGATTATGGGAAAGAGAAGGCCTTGAAGAAAATTAAGATCATGTTGATATGTCAAGCCCCATTGAGAGCTATTTTGCAGAAAACATACAAAAATTCTATAAGATGCAGTGCAGTGACAGTGATTTTGAGGTGTTAACATAGCTCAGAAAACAGAGATAGAGTGAAAAAAACAGAGTTTTATTTTTAGTTCTAAGGTGGAGTTTTCCTTTAAGCTGCTGTGAAAGGTGGAATAAAAAAAAAACATCTGCCATTTTTTATACTTGCTGTTTAGCAAGTTTAGAATTAAAAAGTAAGTGTGAAGGCTGCCAGCCTAGCCAGATAGAATCTTGCAAATAATTCTATGTCATTTATAAATATTAATATAATCCACAGACTTGTTCTACAAATGTAAAGACAGCTATGTGTTAGGATTAAACTGTATGTTCTGAGCTTCAAAAATTTAACCACAGTGCACCCTTCTGGAAGAAAGCTGATAAAGTAAAGTATTTTATGACTGATCTCAATGCTCAGAGAGAGGGTGTCTGGACCAGCAAATTCTTCCTATTGTCTTTAACTTAAGAGATAATTACTAAGGTTTTACATGTAAAGTGTCTTTTATTGTGGTTTCCTGGCAGCTGCAAGATCAAAGAAATGTTAACATTTTAAGTTTCTGTAGCCTGGGAAACAGAGAAGTGTCAAGAATGATATAATGTGAAATGACTCAGCAGTACTGTGTTATCAATTTAAGACTTTCTCAGACAGAAAGAATTAAGCATTTTGAATTTTGTCTGAACCTGAACACATCAGCTCACCAGCACTCTGCCTTGTAGGTAAAGTTATTTAGAACTTAGTATTTCTCTTAGCGGTAGATAAACTATAGCCAGATTAGTTTAGCTGTTTTCTATATTTATGTCAAAACTATCCTATGATATTGTTTTACAGTTCCTGTTATTTCTGAACTCTGTCATGGCATTGTGTTGAAGTAAGAAGTATTGTCTTGTGTTTTTATTATTTATTATTAAATATTTTTAAACCTTTCAACTGTGGCTGTTTTGTGTAGAGATGATTTAAGCTCTAGAGTATTTGCATGTATTTGGTGATACTGTACAAAGCCACTCCAATAGTCTTGCTGTTTATCACACTTACTAATTGGGTAATAATATTGCACAGTAAAATTGGACACCCTTTGGTAAGGGCCTTATTAGTAGCTGATAAATAGTGGTTGGTGGCAGTGGATTACTACCTTATAGCCTGGGCAGAAAGGGGCATAGCTGGAGAACATGTGTCAGCCTTTCCCAGGAGTGTCTGTGTTTTGCATATAACTCATACCTTAAAGTGTGTGTGTGTGTGTGTGTGTGTGTGTGTGTGTGTGTGTGTGTGTGTGTGTGTGTGTGTCAGCTACTTGGGCAGGGACACGAAGCACTGGTTGGACAGAGAGGGTGCTGGAGGTTTTGGCTTGACCACTAGGATGAGATCTGTACCCTATAGCTGTGCCAGTGGGGAGTCTTGTTGGGGATCTGGAGAGAAAGGGAGAAACCAGCTCCAGACTGACTGTGATCTCTGTGTGCTCTTAAGGGAAACTGTACTTTACTGTATGTGTACTTGTTATCCTTCCCAACATGAATGCCCCTCACTGGTGCAAGTGGTGAGGATTGAGGCTCCTTGATTACTTGGCCAGTGCACAGGTGTCACAGTAAGAAAGAAGAAAAAATCTCCAGCAGCAAAGGTAACTGAAACAGCAGTTACAAGGACTTTCCATTATACTGTCCCTTTGCTAAATGCTGGTTTTTAATCCATGTTTAGCAAACATGGAAAAATAAGTAAAAAAAAGTAATGGAAGTATGTGTGGGTGTGGGTGTGTTTGCATGAGAGCATGTGTGTGTCTGTGAGAGAGAGAGAGAAGGAAAGAGAGAGAGAGTTAGTGAGACAGCAAACAAGAGACAGCAAGAGAGTGCGTGAGAGAATAAATGCTTACCTCTCAACTTCTTTACTCAATGTTTCTGGATTAAGGCAGCAATAATGAGGGGTAAAAAAAACTAGAACCTGGGACAATTTTTCAATATAGCCATTAGTGCATAAACAGATCATGAGGTCTTCCATCTCAATGTATTTTCTGAACAGCAAGAATTATGAAACTATAATATCTGGCCATTAACTGATTGCAATCTTCAATGATTTAACAGAAAATCAAACATTTTCATGGGACAAAGCAAAATTAGGGGCAGTTAACAGGCATGGAGATAGCTGCAATGCCTTTCACTATATGAATTATTTCATTCATTTGATCACACTGAAATATTAACCAAAACTGATTTGGAATAAACTCAGATTTAAGACAGTCCTTGTGAGCACTACTGGAGCACCTGAGAGTATAACCTGGCAGTGAACCCAGTGTGGTGTTTGTGGTTGTGGTTTACAGTCAGTTCGTCAGCAGAAGACTGCATACGTATCGCAGCTGCTTCAGGTGGTATTTGCTTGTTTCAGTGATTTTCTTCTTTTGCTACTCAAAGTATGCTGCTTTTCTTAGACTTTCAAGATCAAAGCCTCCTTCAGATGGACTGAAACAGTTTTTTATTCCTGTCCTGCATGATTGCTCTTTCTCACAGGAGCAACAACCTCAGAGTGAGAATAAGAATGAAAGTGTGAGGGGCAGGCAAAGATTTCCACATGATGGGTGCAGGAAGGACTTGTGCACCTGCAAAAAATGCTTTTTCTTAAATTGTATTGTATTTCCTCAATTACTGTTCAGCCACAAAAAACATATGCTGTGTTGTTGTCCTATCTCGCCTTCATTCTTACCAGCATGGGTTTGGATCCACATCCTGGTAAGAATGAAGGTGAAGATGGACAACACACATGGGACGTTATGGTGAGTACATAACTTCTTTTTTTGTGAATTTCTATTCTTGGGCTGTCAGTTTCATTCAGCTCTTGCCATACATTTGTGTTTTGAGACATGTAGTCCTGCCCCTTGAGGAATGTTAGTGGATCCACTGCTTATACAAGTATACAGCTCAATACCAAAAGGCAGTTCACAGAACATGCTATGGTAACCACACAATGGAAACCTAAAAAAGTTCAAGAGTATTATAGCTGATTAATATAACACATACAGGAGTTAGAAAGCATCAAATACATAGTAAATAACAAAAACAAAACAAAAATGTGCAATACAAAACTTAAAAAATAAGGTTGTCAACTAAACAGAATAAACAACCTTACTGCTATAAAAATGAAGAGCATGATGAAACACATTACAGTAAGATACTGGGATATTATAGGGACAGTTGGCCCTAACATTAAAGAATGAGGCAGAAGCAGGCATGCTTACAACACATTCTGGCATACCACTAAGTACAAGGAAGGGAGGTTGCCAGTCCAGAGCCCTGATGTTCCTACTGAGGTGTCTCTACAGCATATAGAATGGAGGACCCATGATATATCAAGCAGTAGGAACCTCTAAAGATCTGAATTCCTTAACAGACTCCTTGTGTTTAGGTTACTGATCCAGAATGGGACAGCATTCCATGTAAGCAAAAAATTATTTTGTGAAGTAATTCCTTCAGCTATTTAAATTTACTGTCCATCCTGCTGTATTCCCTAGAGCCAGAATACTAAGTGCCCCCCATCCAATCTCTCCTGCTCTTTTAAAATTAGTGACTGTTACCTTAGATTGCTAAAACTTGAGTTACCTTCTCTTTCATATCTAACTGCTTAGTGCACATTGCAGCTCTTAGAATATTAACCCATTTTTCCATCTTACCTTTAAAAATCTGCAACATCTGGTCCAAGACCAGCAAACATTGGAGACCACATTCTGCCTTTCAGCAGGATTGCTTCTTCTGTTTTGCTCCTGTTGAGAGAAAGAGCACAGGGACATTGTTTCCTGGAGAATGCTGATCACCAAAAAGTGTGATAACTGCTTCATAGCATCTAGCTTGGAATTTGTGCTACTGTTTTGCTCCTGGTGAGGGAAGGAGCAGAAAGCATTGATTCCTGACTGTTTCTGAATGAGCAGTGTGTGTCTGTGTGGGACCTTCATGACTGGTCTGACTGCTATTCAAGGCATCTACCAGGAAAAAACTTCAACAAGACTACAGACACACACATCATCTGGAACTAGATTACTGATCACCAAAGAGCCTGTGGCCTGTTTCTCAGCTTGGGATTAGAGCTACTGTTTTGCTTCTAGTGAGAGAAGAAGCAAATAGGCATTGTATCCTAGCAGTGTGAAGCTGTGGTGACACCAACACTAGTAGTAGCCAGGTATTAGCCAATTAAGTGAAACCCCACTAGTCATCATTCTTGACAAAGCTAATTCTTTCCAATAGATACTACTTGAGTAGCTACTGCCAAACAACTTCAGAGTATCTCCCTAAACACTTCCTCCATAAATCCCCTACGTCTGCTTTAGTAGTTTCTCCTCAAGTGTTTGGAGTGTCCTGAATAAACAAAATTTCACCAATACCCATGTGCACACAGGACAACTAGTTTGCAGTGGTGACAAACACTAAATTGCCTCATTTACTGACAACCAGCTAATTCTCAAACTCATAAGGTGAGAGATTTATTTATACAATGCCGCTGAAGGCAAAGTTCTCACATGAAAGCACTCCCACTAATGTCAATCATAATATAAAACCAACACACACGCACACAGTATGAAATAAGACATATAGATATGCTGAGACACTTAAATGAAACCTTCCTAAACCCCAAAGACTTCCTACATGACAGACACATAAATGCCTACAGCAGCCCCAAACGCACTCTTTCAAAACAACACCCAAATTAACACATAGTGCAACATCTCATGGAGCCTCTACCTCTAAGCCCATAAGGCAAGCCACCACACAATCCAACATTCAGTTTATTGTAGACTCGATTGTGAGGCACACTAATGTCCATCTAACCAGGCTGTTTCTGGTGTCATTCTAAGGGGGTGCAATATTTGTCAGCATGGAAGGAAATGGTCAATGGATCACAGTGCTTTGCCAAGGATGGTCTGCACCTCCCCCCTCAAGGCTTTTGAAATTTAGCTTAAACATTGTCCTCCCCCATAGTGCCTTTTTTAGGTCCTCTACTTCACCAATAGGAACTAAAGGTGGAGGTGTCTCAATTTACATCAAAAATAAATATTCCTCAAAGGTGGTCAGACAGAATGATGTACTTGAGCTTATCCAAATTCAAATCATCATAGGGAAAAATCCCATACCACTTCTTTGCAAGCTGTAGATCTCCCTCTATCATCCACGGAAACCCATAGGACATGCTTAAGCTTACTGGAAACACTCGCCAACCAACCCAATACCATATTCATGGGCAACTTTAATTACCCCACTATTAACTGGAAATCATATACAACACCAAATGTGCAGTCACAGAGATTCCCGGATTTTGTAAACACAGACTCCCTGGACCAGATTGTTAATACGATGACCAGTGATGCAAATATACTGGATCTGGTCTCCACGAACATGGGACAGCACTGCACACATCCTATTGTAATGTCCTCTCTGGCAAGGTGAGACTACAAAATGGTCTCCTTTGATGTAAAAATAAAAACCAGAACCCACCTAATACTGGAATGTCCAGTAACTACTCAAAGGCTAACCTGCTATTAAGTGATAACCTGGCAAAATGTCAGCACCCCCCCCAGACCCTAAAAACACTGTTGCCTACACATAACTGTTCAAGAAACCCTATAAAAGCATGTTAATAGCTGCACAGAGACAGCTGTATCCACCAGGAAGAAGTACAGAACAAACTAAAAAAAATAAGTCACCCTGGTGGAATCACATCATCAATAGACTGTATAACAGAAGGAAGGACATTATGGCAAAAAGTATGATGTGTAGCACAGAGCAGGATAAAAACACTCTCATCAAACTAAACACACAAATCAGAGGACAAATAAAGTCTACCAAAGCCAAATTTCAGGTACATTTGGCCTCCCAGGCCAAGGATACCCACAAGGCATTCTTCACCTATGTCCACAACCTCAAAGGCTGTACATAATTGTGTGCAGAGCTCATTGTAAATGGAGCCACTTATACTGAGTCAGAAAATGTAGCAAACCTACTGGCAGACAAATTCAGCTCTAATTTCACCCATCTCTCCCCCAAACCTAACCTTAGGAAATACCATCAACTATATTTTATCCTACTATCAATGGGAAAAAGGTCCTCAATGCTTTCTCTAAGGCCAAGAACACTGCATCATTGGGCCCAAACAGTATAATAGGCCACCTTCTAAATAGCATGAAACATGACCTATCAAGCCCTCTGGAATCACTGCTTAACTACAGACATCAAACAGGCTTGGTGCCACATGAATGGAGGACAGCAATCATTATCCCTCTGCCCAAAGGCAGACCATCTACAGACCCTGGAAACTACAGACCCATAAGTTCACTAGTCTCATATGCAAAGCGATGTAAAGAATTATTACCGAAATTATAAAATAATGATATAGGAAACCTCCAGACATTTCCCCCAACCCAATCTGGTTTAGTTAAAGGCATGTTATGCCTACGCATTTTGGTGGACTTCTTTTAGAAGGTCACTAATGCAATAGATGAGGGCAGAATGATTCACATTGCCTACCTTGACCTGGCCAAGGCATTTGACACAATACCCCACTCGGGCATTGCTGACAAACTCAGGAGGTTAGGTATAAACATTTGTGTCACCAAGTTGGATAGCCAGCTGGATCACAGACAGGACTCAAGAAAATAGAATTGGGGAATTCACCTCTACATATGGGCTAGTCACCAGCAGAGTCCTTCAAGGATTGGTCCTTTTTGGCATCTATGTCTCTGAAGTCAAGGTCAATGTCAAGGGCCTCTGGCTGATCAAATTTCCGGATGATTACAAATTAGGAGCAGTCATAGAATTCTCCACCGTCACTAACGTTCTCCAGGAAGGGTTGACACAGACAAATAACTGGTGCCAGAATCATGGACTAAAACTAAATCCAAAGAAATCCATAATAATATCCTTCAGGACGTCATCCAACCCTGGTAATTATCATAGGCAACACACCTGTAAGAATCAACCCAGTAGTCAGGGACTTGGGGACACAAGTAGACACTAATCTAGCAGGTGACCATCACATGTCTATGGCAGTGAGGAAATCATTCTATGCTGTGCAACTTATAAACAAATGTATGGCATCTAGGTCCAAAGAGGTCATATTCCACTGTATTCAGCATTCATCAGACCTAGCACTGAGTACAATGCCTCCTTTGTACCTAGCAAGGCACATCCAACAATTGAAATCTCCACAGAGGTTCCTCACTAAAAGAGCACAGAGTGTAAGTAACATGTCCTGTGCAGACCACCTCAAAGCCCTATCCTTGTATTCTGTGTCCTACAGGCAGTTGAGGGTTGGTATATGCCTGGCCTACAAGGCATTGTTGGACTCTACCTTGATGGACCTCCTGCATATCTGTAAAACAGACAGAAGAATATTTACCCATTCTAAAGACTTAGACCTTGCTTGTGATATAAATAGGATCTGCTGGAGAGACAGGTGTGTATCCCAGAGACTACCCCTTCTCTGTAACAGGCTCCCCATCCATATAAAGCAGAGTTCCTCCTTAACTCAATTCAAATGTAATTTTGACAATAGAATGGGGAACACAAAATGTATCCATGGTTTAGCACCTATGTCTCTAATGAAGACAAACAGCTCATCTTCCATTCACCTGCTTACACTTAATGTGGGTACCAGAACTTATTAGAGATTTGGGATGCATGGCTAGGCTTAAAAAGTCCTCAGTGGTTGTTAGCACACACCTATGAACCTATAAAGAAGCTTGTGTGTAAAATCTCACAAGGCCAGTGGAAGCTATGGTATGGAATAATCTCTGTATTTCTCATCTGACAAAGAGCATTCAGTCTAGGGTCTCTTAGCCTGTTCATAGGTTCATAGGTTGATACTAGGGTATCAGCCCTAGGGCCTATACAAGCCTAGCCATAACAATTCCCTGGCTATTTCTTCCCACACTATTTACTTCCCTGGACCCTTGTCTAGCAGGGTGAACAACGTGATCCCCAGGGTGAATTTCCTTTCTCCCATCCAATTGTCAAGGTTCCTTTTGAAGAGGGCCAAAGAGGCGTTCTGCTTGACATGTATGGGCAGTCTGTTCCAGAGTCTGGGGAGTCTCTGGTTCAGGAACCTATCCCTCCAGCATGTTTTGTTCATTGTGATGACAAGGTTTAGATCCCTGGAGCATGTGGCTCTGAGGGATTGGGATTTCTTTAAGTGTAGCATGTTCAACAGCTCTGGGTTTGACATGGCCTTGTATGTTAAGCAGAGATCACCTCTGAGTAGACGGTATGCGACAGAGTATAGCTGTAGTTTTTTAAGGTGGTCAGCATAGGGCATCTGCTTTAGGCCTGTGATTCTTTTAGTGAGGTATTTCTGTGGCCTTTCCAGTTGTTGCAGATGTCTTGAGAGGTACATACCAAATGGGGCGTTGTATTCTATAATGGATCTAATGAGGGATGAGTACAGTGGGACAATGACCTCCTTTTTTCTGGATGAAAAGCCCTTAGTGACGAGGTGTCATGACTGTTGTGGCAATGTGGTTATTGAAGGTGAGACTACTGTCCACCTGTGTCCCTAAGTCCCTTATCACACTTTCGGTGTTTAGTGTACTGCTACCTATGTGGTAATTCATGGGTACATATTTTTTCCCAAAGGGGATAACTATACATTGATTGGCATTGAGCATGAGCCCATGGCTCTGGCACCAAACATCTGTTTCTGTAAGGCCCTTCTGTACAGTATCCACATCATTTGGGGATTCAATAATGGCTGCCATTTTGCAGTCATCTGTGAACTTTGTTAGCCAGAGTCCCTTAGTGTTGGCCTGTACTTCAGAGAAGTAGATGCCAAACAAGAGCGGTCCCAAGACTGAACCCTGAGGTACTCCATTTGTCACTTGTCTGGAGCTGGATTTGGAGTCGGCTACTTTTACAGTGTGGGTTTTGTCAGGAAGCCAGCTGGCAACCCATCGAGTGACGTAGGAATTAATGCCCAGCTTAGTAAGTCTATCTATGATTCCAGAGTGGGGGATGGTGTCAAAGGCCTTGGTGAGGTCCAGATAGGCTGTGTGGACTGCCTGACCCTCATCCACAGCTCTGGAGACTGATTTGAAGAAGTCAATCAGGTTCAGGAGACAAGATTGGCCCTTCACGAACCCAAACTGGGTGGGGTCCAGTGTTTGAAGGTTGCCAATGTCTTTGTTTATAAGTTCCATGATAATACGTTCCATGGCCTTGCAGATCAGGCTTGTCATACTGATGGGGTGGTAGATCCCGGGATCCAAGGTGGATCTCCCCTTGTGGAGTGGGATAAATGTAGCTGTGCACCACTCAGTGGGTATAAAGCCTGAGGTGAGGTTATGATTAAACATGACACTTAGGTGAGGTGCCAGTTCATTTTGTAGTTCATGTAGTACACAGCCCAGGATGTCATCTGGTCCCACGGATGCTGTATTCTTAGCTTTGGAGAGTGCATTTTTTACCTGTGTGGCCATTATTACCAGAATTTGGCAATCTTCTGGTATTGAGATGGGCCATTTGGGGGTGAGAGGGGGGTGAAGTTGGCACTGAAATGATATACCAGGATATTGGCAATATCCTTGGGATCAATATATTTAATGCTAATGTTAATGAGGAAGGTCAGGAAACATACTTATGTAAGCAGATGAGAAACCAGATGCTCTTTATATAAGAAAATGAGAAGCCAGCTGCTTTTTTATTATATAGCATATTTATCCCATTATTTACATATTTGTCCTAATTGTTTTCCTATGAAATACTGTCTTTTTTGTATCTGCATTTGTGACTTACTACATGGCACTGATTTATTGTAGGTTTAGGAAATGCTAGCCTCACCATTGTATTACTTAGCCATTTCTCTATACCAAGATTTTCTTCAATGTTTTTTGTTTATTTTTCTCTCCATGCAGGAGACTACCAGCTAATTGCAGTGCCATTCTTCATTCAGTGGGTCTACCTGCCCCTGCTTTGCACCCCTGGACTTTCTCCACTATGAGTTGGGACCATTGAGGAAACTGAAGCATCCCAAGACATCATACTGTTAGTCTGAAGATTTTTTTCTGCTTAACCGTATCCCTTGTACATACCAAACAATGCTCCCAGATGGGATATACAGTAGGTGATCCACAATGATCCACCCCACACTTCTGCAAATGAATGACATCAGCAAACAACCCAGCCCACCCATAGAAGCACTCTGTGCTAGTTACCTGAGTTTCCACTAGGGAAAATCATATTGCATTGTGTGATCCTGGATATACACCCCTCCCATTCTCCCCCAAGATGTGCATGGCCATACTTTGTCACCTGCATTTCAGACGTCTGAGACGCTAATCAATCTCATGTCATCTGGGCGAAAGCCAAGGCTTTAAAGCACTGGCTACACATGATATTCATCAACTGTTTTATTTATTGCTTCAATGTGTATTGCACATTGTTGCTTTTCTAGTGTCCCATGCACTGCATGCCATTTATGGCTTTTGTCTTCACTGTGAAAGATCCCCTAGAACTAGTCACTAAATGAATGAAAGACTATTATTATTATTATTTTGTATTCTGCTCTGGAAGTTTTTTTGTTAAGGGGAACTCAACTTTTTTGTTTCCACTCTTTTTGCCCCCTCCTGTCTTTCATGTTTACAGTTCCAGCTTCTCTGCACTTGTTCCCAGAGGGTCAACCAGTGATCTTTCCTTGCCCCTTCCCAGAACTTAATCCAGTATGATGGGGCTGGTCATGGAGAGAGGACACCAAGGGCTCAGCATGTCTGAGGTCGCCCCCCCCCCCGATGCAGTCTTTTTTACTTGTGGCCTACCCATTTTCCCCTCTCCCATACTGTCCCAGTGATATGCCTGTGGGATTGGGCATGCAGTGGAGATATGTGGCATATCACCCCACCTCCGAATTCCCTTCTTCAGGCATGCTTATCACGTGCCGTCCCCAGTCTCCACAAGGGATCATCACTGTAGACATCCACGGGACCACCCAACCAGCCCGGGATGGCTATACCCATCCCTCCCTGCCACTCTGTCAGTCACCTGAATTGCTAATTGAAAGCAGGTCACCTGGGCTGTAGTCAGGGCTTTATCCTTCTCTACCACTGGAACAGATAGGATCCCAGGGCACTAGATGACCTAGCTGTAGTTCTAGCAATAGCTATCAATGTTTTAAGTCCAAGAACTGTATGTAATATGCCTTACCTATCACAGCCATGCTATCAGAGCAAAACACAGCCACATTATAAACAAATAAAAAGATTCTCAGATTTATTCATCTTGCTAGTTAAATAGAACTTCACTACCTTTTATACAAAAGGAAGATTGGTTCCCCATCATAGCTATAACCATCTACTTACTCAACAGGCTTACCTTTAAACTGCTGAAAGACACCTACTGTGCACCCTTTGTAAACAACTTAATAGCACATGGTTCATCTGATGTTCTCAGAAGGAACACCAGCCTCAAACTAAATAGACTTTGTTTCTTAATAGTTGTCTGCAAAAAAATCTAATGATGCATTGTCCCCTGTTTCATAGAACATTCTGCCTCAGAAGATTATTACATTAGACCATCTTTAAAACTGCATCTCTAACAAGGATATAAATGTGCTTGCTTTAGGGTAAGTGATTGTACAGTTTGCCGTTTTCAAGCCCCAAATGTGTCATGTCTGGCCAGATATCTCGTGACTACAGTTTCTTGAGATGAACAATGTTTGAGTAATGTCTCAAACTCACTCTTTGTCACCTGAACCTTGTAATATTCTCCCTTTTTTTAATTATTGTAAATCCAGTCTCTGAGTCAGACTGATTCATGTTTCACATGTATTGTTTGGGAGTTGAACCCTTTTGTTGTCTACCGTTTTTTTAATAACTGTGAATCCATTTACTGCACTGGGTTATAAATTTAATTTATACTTCCTCATCTACATTGTGACATATATACAACAACAGCAATGTCAGTTTGTCATTCTGGGAGCCATGCCAGTCTGCGATACACTACTTATTATGGGTGCATGAAGATGTGTACCTCAATAACCAAGTCATTTGTACATTCCACTTATATAGAGTTATATCCACTCTGTTCAGTAAGATTCTTGGAAATAAAGCATTTGTACAGATGTTGTACAGTACTACAGTATATCCCCAAGATCTCTCTCCAACAAATACCTCCATGCTTAACACTGCAAGTGGAATTCAACGAATAATAAAGGTGCAAAGAAAAAAATGGCAAAATGGAAGTTAATAAAGGCCAGACGTACTTTACATATCAGAATAAAATGATTTATATGTAAAATCATATCTCTAAAGTCAGAATGAATCCACTATCACAGTTTTCTGTTGTGCTACTCTAACCATAAACATCCTGGGCCACTATCTATTTACAATGGCAGGGCAGTGTTTTCTATACTGCTCTGTAGTTTCGGCCACACTATTTTCTGTGCTGATTTATGATACCTGTTCTACAAGATGATTTTCATATTTGTGGCTTTTCTAGAATCTAATCTATCAAAATCCCAGTGTTCTTTGTTGAATTCTTATGCCTTCTGAAGTGTTGATTACATCTTTTGATACAAGAACAGGTCAAACCGTAAACATTAGGAGTCTGTTCATATTTGGGAAAAAAATCATTAGCTGTCTTTTCTAGAGTTACTTAAAGGAAAACAAACTTATTTTGTGTCGTTTCAGCATTGGCTGCATAAGATCATAACAAGAAATACAGGTTTGGGGAAGACAAACAAGAAATTAGTTTCTTTTCATGTACACAAGGCCAGGGTACTCTTTTGTTATGTTCAGAACCTGTTTAAATGTGTATTTTTGTTAGTACCTAAGGGAATGGATTTGAAATTGAGCAACACTACATTAGTTAACAAAAAACACTGGCATTTTGAATTGTGGTAGAACAAATACATTCTCAGGCAAGGTATTCACAAATCAAAGATGAACTGGCTTTAGTATTTATAGCCAAAAGAAAGAAACATGCTTAAGAAAACATAAAAAAATCAAGTTTAATGAAGAACAAGCATGGTTATATCTGAATTCTAGAATGCATATATGTCTTACAACATTCTAATATAAATATTCATTTATATTAGATATATAAAGATTCATTTGGTAAAGCTTTTTCCTGGGACATTTTCTCTCCACTTCTAAGGCAAAATAAGCAATATAAAATGGTAGGAGAGAACTCACAAAATTAATTTAAGGGAAGAAGAACTGATGGATTCCAATACGGATCTAGAAGTGTTGATCACATCTGGTTTTGAACAACAGGAGCTGATTGAGAAGGCACTGAAAGCATCAAACAGAATGTTGCAATGTATCCTCAGAGGAATTGGACTCCAGAACCAAAGCTGTAACGCTTCCATTCTACAGGGTCCTTGTCAGACCACAGCTTGAATACTGTGTGCAGTACTGGATGCCATGCAAAAGGATGATGTGGCAGGCTGCAGAAAAGATTCCAGGGGTGAGGCATTAGTGATGGGATAGAAGGAAAAGGTCATGACCAGAGACTATAGCAGCTAAACTTGTCCTCACTAAATACTCGAAGAACCAAGAAAGGCATGATATACTTGTACAAGACTATGTTAGGTAGATAAGAAGGGTTCATCTTAAATAGATTAGGCACAGGAGGGGTTGGGGAACAGGTACCAGTTATTGGGACCACCTGCTCCTTAAATCTGCATAAGTACTTCTTCACCGATAGTTCTGAGGACCCATGCAGAAAGTTACCAGAATAATTAGTGCAGAGGGAATCCATAATGATATCCAACAGGGCACTGGTCAGTTGCATGGGGGGAGGATAAGAATGAAAGAGATAAGGTACTGAATGCAATTAAACAACAGACTAGATAGACATATCGTCTCCTTTGACCATATCAAGCAAATGCAATGCTATGCAATAATTAACTACATGCTTTCAAGTGGATCAAAATATTGAATTACCTACCTGAAAGAAGAGTTAAACAGTTGAATCAATGTAGCAGTTTGTGAATCAGTTTGACCCACAACAGAGACATCACAGTTATTGCCATTAAACCTAGAGACATGTAAAGAAACTCAGCAGCATGCCTTAAATTAAGTCCTGGATGCTACACATGTAAGGAAGCACAGAAGTACAATGCAGGGCAGGCACTATGCTAGTAGATAGTAGAAACTCATGGCACAAATGATAGTAATGAAAATAAGGCATGATCTTTTTCAAAGAAAGTGTATGGAAATATAGTCCTGAGCTGTGCTGTACCTGAGTGTATGTTCAAAACACCGCATAATGTAGCCATGTACTCCCTAGCTACATGAACTCCTCTGACATAAAAGAAGTAAAGTAGGTAGAAGTACTGAGCAGAGAAACATGCAAATCTGGTAACAGAGACAACTCAAAAGTATGTCAGACACTACAATACAATAAAATGAAGTAAAAAGATTTTCCAAACTTAACTGCACTCAGATTAAAGGCATACATACTAGAAAAGCACTGACCTGCTCACTCAGTAGGAATAGAGGGCTATAATCTATGACTGCACACCACCAAAAAAATATTAGATCCACCTAACTTATTTAAAAACATTTAAATGTATTTCTAAATAAATATATTTTATATCAATAAATCTTGCTGGAGAGAAAGAGTGTGTGTGTGTGTGTGTGTGTGTGTGTGTGTGTGTGTGTGTGTGTGTGTGTGTGTGTGTGTGTGTGTGTGTGTGTGTGTGTGTGTGTTTTATGCTATATTTTACTCATGCTAACCCGAGTTACCTCCTTGATTGTTGCCTTCAGAGTTATATCATAATGGATTGACTAAAATATAGCACAGCACACACTCCAAAAAGATTTATTATAGCAATAACCCACGCCTGGGTGTGGGTAATGCTGGATTTACCCACGGTTGGCGTGGTTTGGTCCCGAGGGTGAAGCCCGAGGAACCAAACAAAGACAACCGTGGGTAAATCCAGCATTACCCACACCCAGAAGTGGGTTATTGCTATTATACAATGACATTATTTAAGAAAATAAATAATTACTTTTCTTAAATAATGGCATTGTATAATGCCTCTTTGCTGCCCTTCCGCAGCTGTATGGTGTTCACGGCAGTTCTGATGTACTGCGCATGCCTACGCAGTACATCAGAGCTGTGGGCAAAAGCAGCGGAGAACGCAAGATCTCCGTTGCTTTTACTGTCTCGCTATGTTAAATGGGTTTAACAGAGAGGCAGCTTTAAAATAAGCAACGGAGATCTCCGTTGCTTATTTTAAAGCTGTCTCGCTATGTTAAACTCATTTAACATAGCGACAGGTTTAAAGCAACGGAGATCGCAAGATCTCCGTTGCTTTTACATTGTGTCGCTATGTTAAAGGAGTTTAACATAGCGAGACAGCTTTAAAAAAAGCAACGGAGATCTGCGTTGCTTTTTTTAAACCTGTGTCGCTATGTTAAACTCTTTTAACATAGCGAGACAGTGTTTTATACTAACGGAAAAAGTCCGGGCGACCGGACCTTTTTCCGTTAGTATATTGAGGGATTTACAACTGGCACGCTAGTTGGGCTGGCCAATCAGCGTGCACGTTTTAGAGGAGGCATTGTATAATACTTAATTACTGTGTGTAGAATTCTACAGAGTACATTAGTTTGTCTTCTGTGGAAATACTTACAAGTTTTTATACTCAGAAATGTGATGCTTCCTTCTGTAGTTTTGCTTCCATATTCAAGGAACTAAAGAATAGAATTTGCCTTCATTTGTCCTAAGGCTATCGATACAATAGGAGTTTTGAGCAGTGGACACTATGAATTCAATGTCATTCAGATGGATGAAACTTGCTGAACAGATCCTGAAGGTAGCACTACTGTTAAAAAATAACTGATGCAGAAAAAATAGGAGCTGCAAACCTACCAATGTAATTTTTTCAGTATTGATTTATAAGTCTCTATACATCTTTAAAATACAGTCTGCGCTTTGTTGTTTGTTTATCTCAATAGTCATAGATTTGCCCAGTACATGATGTCTGTGATATTTTTAAGTGTTTTTTTGTTAATTTAAGTACAGTATGCACACTAGAAATATCCACGCCTATTAGGTATATGCACTAAAAGTACCCATGCTCATTTTCAGGCATGACCCAGTCAGTAGAAAGACAGGTAAGACTTCTGTGTACAGATATTTATGAAGTTATTCCATTATTTACACTGCCACATAAGTGAGTATTTACACTGTCATTGAAGTGAGTAAAGATGCCAATCATGAGCAAGTGAAGTACATTTTTAAAGGTAGGATGGGAGAAGTATTATCTTAATGTTTGAGGAGAAGTGTTCCAGGTAACAACTGTATGGAAGGAGAAGTCATTGTTTTACATACTGGTCATTTGAATAGGTAGTGAGAGAAGTTTTGAGCTCAATGTGATAAAGAGATATGAACATGTCACTAAAACTGGAAGAGCCATAGGAAGAGGCAGCAGGTTCATACAGATCACACTGGCTAAGAAGGAAAGGAAAAGGTAGCCTGTGGTGGTCTAGGGACTGTCCACAGCACACCTGTGGATCAAGAACACTGTTTCTCTGTGATTCCATTGCACATGTGGTGGTGAAGGGTAATGGACAAAATGGTCACCCATCAGTAGGCACAGTTTCTCATTTTCTTAGCGGAAGAGCAGAAGCAGACCAAATATCAGGCAGGATGTACGTGAGGGAATATAAAAGAGTCTCTAGTGATAAAAGATATAACTGCAGATGTGAAGGATGACAGTGCTGTTGCCAAGCCCTACTGTGAAATCTGTGGATTTGAAAACACTGATAACATGGATCTAAACATCAGTGTAAAGCCCAGTGATATCACTAGAGGTTAAAAGAGTAAAACGTGTAGAGTGAGACTTCTGATACACTGCTTAATTTGAAGTGAGCAATGTACTGATTGAGTTTAGTGGGAGGTATAAAAAGCAAAGTACAGGTCTCATGTTGAGCAATAATTTGTTTTATACAAACATACTGGCTTCAGAGCTGCAGCACCTTATGGGGTAAAGCTCTTTCCAAGTTTTATCTTCTGTCACGGTGTTTTTGCCATAAGAGTTATGCTGCCTTATGGTTGTCAACCCAATGTATGAAAATGGTATAAAAGCTATTTCCATAATTGGGCTGGCTCTGGCTGCAGTTATTAATGTTTCTGATGAGTCGGTGATATAGATCATAATTTCTGGATTGTGAAAAGCTGACTTAAAAATATAAACCTGCTGATGCACTGGTGAAAAGGAACACAAAGCATGATCATCTGATCCATTCCCCAGTCAATTCTGCTTCCTATGAAGTTTTTCTAAATGCATATGGTGACATATTTGCATATGTTCTACTCCATATTGTAGATGGCATCTGTGTATGCCATCCACATTCATTTCCACTGACATTTTGTCATTGGGGAGTACCCAACACTTTATGGCCAGATCTCATATGCTCTGGTATTGTCAAGTATCCAGTCCAGCACACATTACATGAAGAACCGAGAACTGTGAATATATGTTTTAGTACCATGTATAATTTAAAAAAAAAAAAACATCCTTTGGGTATATCCAGCCTAGATTAAAGCAGTAGTACTGCATTAAACTAAGTGAACTCTCATACATAGTTCATACCAAATCGCAGCAAACAGCAAATTAGTCAGCACAATAGTGAGCTAGAAAACTTATTTAATAATTCAAGAAGACTGGTGATGAATTACACAACTTTGATAGGTAGTTAAATAAGCAGGTTTATGAATCCTGTTTTTAGAAATGAAGAGGCCAATTATGACTGCTGAAACTAGTTTTTTAGATTATTAAAGAATTTTTCACTCATTGTTATCCTATTTGTTGTTTCCATGCCCATCCTAGAACCACATCTGCAAATGGTGCTGCATTATAAATCTAAGATCTATTACTGCAAATCCTGCAACTTAGAAAAATAAAATCTAATTACAAGAAAAATACTGTAAATGCTGAAACTCAGGGTAATGCCAGTAAAACATTTTTATGGGGGGGGGGTTGCACTGCAGTACCTCATCCGCCACCTCATGCAACACTGAAAGATTGGTTTACAGGGTACAATGTCTGAAATGTAAATGTTTTTATTTCGTAAAGACAATAATAAGCTGAAAATTCACATTTCACACCATTTGTCAGACATCAAACTGAAAATCCACACAAATTCACTTGCAAACACTGCATGGACAGTTAAAGACACTCTATCTTCAGTTTCCATATCCTGGACTGTGTTGAATTTAAGCTCCTGGATGGCAAAAAAATGTGATCTTGGACAAAAGAGAATTAGAATGGCAAGTTCAACTCAGTGCATACAACACCCCAAAATTAATCAAATGTTCCATTAAAGTGTCCCAAAATTATGGAACATAAACCACAAACTGTTCTACTAAAAATAATACATGGCTTCTGCTGGAGATCCACACTCTAAGTAAAATTTCCACCAGACAATAATATTCAGAATTAAGATTATTATATGTGGATTTATATCATAATTTGTTACTCCTATATCATTGATTTATCTTCCTTACAACTGCTTGAGACAGTTCTCCAGAATTCTGCCAGTCAGGATTTTTTATTGTTTTATCCTTCAAACAACTGCTTGGGACATTTCTCTGGAATTCTGGTAGAGATTAATAGTCAGCAAATTTCTGCCTGAAAATCAGATTAGAAGTCAAGTTTAGTATGACCTCATGGTGTACACTCATAATTTTTACTTCATTATTGTTTTATTTTCCATAGTACAGCCTGAAATTACATTATTATTAATAACTCTCTTCAGTGCAGTATTGTGAACTCATTTCAGTACAGGTAATGTGCTTCTGCACAATCCAACCACTGTGCGATTCATAGGTTAATTCTCCATATGAGGAAGCTTGTGGCAAGCAAGCAAAAGCACTACTAGGTTAACAGAACCCAACCACAAGCTATATTAAATTATAAGGAAGGTTTGTGTTTTGTTGTTCTGGCAGTTTAAAAATATTTTAGATAGCCCATATGTCTTAATATCAGTAAACAGAAAAACTGAAAATGACAATGATAATGGAGATCCAAAAACCTGAAACTAACACCTGGTTACAGTGCCAAACAGCAAGTGATTTGTTAAAATAATATAGTGATGTTTGTTAACAAAAAAAATGTCTGTAAAATATTTTTTAAAATTCAGTCTGATAGCCATACATATAAAATTGATTATGAGTTTATACATAGAAAAGGACAGACTAAGGTAACAGAGGACTGGTCAATAACAAACTTTAGCAACACACAAGATTTCCAAGGGTTGGACATTTGGGCTTACCAAGGACTACTTGTGAGCATCTTCATGCAAAGGCATGGGTCTAACATCATATAATTTATCTACATTTTGAGTAAGGGAATGCACCCTGCCCCCATACAAAAAAGGATGGGTCTAACATCCTCTTAGATGTCTTCATTCTGAGCAGGTAAAAGACCAATCAGGTAGAACTAAGTTGTTCCACAGTGTACTACACCCCCTCTGTAATAATATTTATAGTAGCACCATGATCTTAAACAAGTTTAGCTGTAAGAAATGGATCTGAGGAAGTCTACAAGGATGAAAGCACTTATTTCCATAAAACCTATAAAATGAATAATCTGTAGTCAGTTTCTTTTTTAAGGAAGGAAGATTTGGAACTGGATTTATTTTGTTTTAGAAATAAAATGATTTAGTTGTAGGGACTAGTCTAAATATTTGAACTCTCAACAATCCTGGGATGGAATTTATGTTTGTCCTGATTTATACTTCCTGTATATGACCAAGTTGGATTGCAGAATCTGGAATCCCCACTCGCACGTGACTTTTGATTTTCTCCTTATATGTACTAACTGCAAGATCACTGTGTCTTGGAGTAAGGGAGTACTGCAGTGTAGGCCTAACTTTTATGTATTTCCCATATTCACATTTACAGACTCATTGTTCTGAGAATCACAATTATGATCTTATAAATTTCAGTAGGATCCTCTGGAAAAAAATGATAAGACACTTTGGTAGGTATACCTAATCTCCTACTATTAGCCCTGTAAATTTCTAAAACATCAGGCTCCCAACTACCTACATTTTTTTTTCTTTCATTTTCAGCTACTAAAACCTTATTTCTCTTCCTCAGTACACATAAGAAAGTTTCCTGATTGTGCTACTGATGACCTAGATTCAGAAATGGCCTTACGCAACTGGGAGATCTGGTCAATACAGGAAATTGGAGAAGTTGATAAACTGGTGGTAGAGCCACACATTGGCCCAACTTTGTGTACATCTCCCTTTTTAAGAGTCAAAGCCTGCTGCAAAAAGTCCTAAAATTCAGTTTACACACTAGGAAGTGATTTATCAGTCTAGCTGCATCCTTTTTTGGTAAATATTTATATTTAGTGCTTTGATCATTTTACTTCTCTGTGGAGAAGGAGTGAACTGAGACAAACATTATTGACAACTAGCAGAAGGCTATGTGAAATGTGGGATATGCATCCCAGAAGTAGGCTGCATAGGCAGATGAGAAAGAAAGCAATCTCTCTGTGATGTAATTGCTCATTTAATAAAGGACAGCAATGTAGAAAATGCCTTCTCAGCATAAGAATGCTGACCTGCTCCTTTTCCCCAGGACATGTTCATTGACTTTGGCATAGGCTGATAAGCTGAAAGATAGAAAACTGATACCCATCTGGGAATGACCAATGTAAAAATGAGGATTATCAGCCTTACAGGTAAGCAAAGTCTACAATGGTAATTTCAGAGGGAGTCAAAAAGTGATTGATGGATTGTACATTTGTGGAAGGTTCTTCAGGTATGCGGACCCCAATACTATAAAATAATGACATTAGGTAAGTCTAAATCTCCAGTGCCATTTCATTTATAATAAAGCACTGGTAGGTGTTCAATCTACCAAACCTCAAGGCAAAAAAAAAAAAAAAGGCAGCACTCTTTTTTCATAATTTAGGCAAACAGTATAGAACTGTCCAGCAACACCTGCCACCTCCTTCATTATCCATCTTTAGATCCATTACCTGGTACTCAGTCTTACTATTAAATAATTAGACATTTCTGTAGTATTGGCCAGTTCAGTGGAATGTATTAACTGTTTTTAATATGTTTGTGTATTTGTTATTTAGTTAGTTTATGTATTTATTGTTGATTGGCAAACTGAATTATGTATTTATTAATCCCTTGTCATTTCTTACTACTTATTTCCCCACATGTCCTGAATGTGCAAATGTTTAATATTTTGAACTTAAAATGTTAACTTATAAAGCTCTGCATCTTAAAGTATGCCAATGTCATTGTCCCTGCTGTCCTTAAAGGTGAGTTGGAACAGTGACTGTAGTGCATCACTTATAGCTCCACAACACGTTGTCCAAAGTAATAAATTGCGAAAAACTCTCCACCACAAACCAGAAACACAAAAAATGTGCAAATTCCCTCAAGAAGGTCACCGTAAAACACTGTAATTTCACCACGAGCCAAAAACCAATAAATAAAACTATTGTTTATTAACACACTTTCAAATTCATACGTGTTTTCGTCCTATCCACTGGACTTCATCAGATAACATCTTACATTCAACAAATCACTTATATACATCTTACATTATCATAATCCAATCAAAATTATTAAACAAATTCAAATACACAAATCAACTTGCATCCTATGGGCCCATTAATATTAAAATTGCTATTAGTTCTTTCTATAAATAAAAACATTTAAAATTCCTTTTAATTCTTACTAAATAAACTCTCATTCAATTCATATTAAAAACTTCTAACTTATATCTACTAAAATTCATAAATTACCATCTAAATTTTAATACAATTATTAAAGGGGCTAAATTCATGTCTCTCTTTTTTTATATATATAAAAAAGCTTCACATAAAAAGAAGAGTACATATTTACTAATACAACAGCACCACCTATTGATAAAATACTATATTGCACTTAAATTCACATTTTAGCTGCCTTTAATTTCAATAGGGGTAGTAATGATACATGTTCATTTAATCCTGGGGATTTATTTGCTTCAAGTGTCACTTGCCACCATAATTCTTTATATCCTATGGTGTCCTCCCATGGTCCCCAACTAATATTACTTTTTATATGTTCTACTACAAAAAAATAGAATTTACTTCCCTCACATACCTTTGAATGCTTATACAAAGCATTAGTTTCTTTCTTTCTTATTATATCATAGGTATGTTCGTAAATTCTTCTTTTTAGGGTTCTGTCTGTTTTAACTATATAAAAGGACCCACATTTAACACAGGTGGCAAGATACACTAAACCCTTGGTATCACAATTATAAAGTCCTTTACTCTTAATCCATCTACCTCTACTTTTAATATATATATTTTCTTCATTAACTATATACTCACATTGACTACACTTCCCACATTTAAATGTACCTCTTTTATTAGAGTCATTTCATCTATCTTCATTCCTCTTATATTCTAAGCATTCCTTTATAATAAATGTTATCAAAGCAATTTTTAATTAAACATAGGAGAATAGTTTTTTTTGTGGAGGGCAAGCCTTACCACTACGCATCTAGACATGAGGCTTTGCCCCTGCATCCAATGATTTATTATAATATATTTTGACTTTGCTGCAATGTGATCTTGTTTGAAAAAAAGTCATTTGACAAAGTCCGCAGAACTAACTACTTGGTCCAGAGGAATAGTGTTGAGATACAAACCTTCCTAAGAGTATTTTATTACTGTAGCAATCTTCATGAAGAGCAGGATTCATTTGAAAAAATTGTGCAAAAGCTACTGAAAAGACAAAGAAGTGTGAACCTACATTTCATGAAAAGAATAATATTTACTGACTCTTAAAGTTTTCAGTTAGCTGGCCAACAACTTGTAACATATTAATTTCTTTATAATACCTCCCAGATGCAAGTTTTCAAGTTCAAGATGTAAGTGGAAATTATTTCTTTTTAAACTTCCAAAATGCTGACTGCATGTACTTACTGCAAAACTGTACATAGGATGAACACATGGAAAGACAGATCATAATTTATGTTTCACCGAAACATGAGCATGGTGAAAATTTAGTTAATTACTGACATTGCCAAAGTTAAGAAGACAAAGGAGCACATAATACTTGTATTATAACCTATGCTTATTATGCAGTTTTTATGTTATATGATGAATGAAATGAATAATAAATATTTTTTTAACGGGGATAAAAGTACTTACAGTACACAGAGACTGCCCATAATCAATATATGAAATCAAACAAAATATACATATACAATAGCAATCAATATGTACTGAAGGAAGCAACATGGTGGATCAGTGTTTAGCTATAGATATACATATAAATATAGATACAGATAAAAATAGCACTGGATTTCCAAGACAACTGCATACTGATAATTTCAGTTCTCCCAGTGTACAAACAGAAACTGAGAAAAGGGAGCCAGGGAAATTATCATTTTTGTTAAACTCCAGTTACTAGCTGGTAAGTACACTGCCTGGATGCCAACAAAGAAGAAAGTTAGAGAACCTGAAAGAAAAACAACCAGAAAAAAAATGAAGAAAAAACTCTGTCTGGGAAGAGTCTTGCAGCTGTTCAGCAAAAATAGTTCCAAGTTTCAGCTTTGGTGCAAGATGTGGCTTCCAGTAATTTAGAAGAAAAAATAAATAAATAAAATGTACTCAGAAGTGATGAAAATAAATGAAAAAAACAGTATATCAACTCAAATAACAAAAGGTAGGAAAACCAGATAAAGTTTAAAGGACCACTACGAGCAAATGATGAAGAAAACATATATTTTTTATCTTGCCATGATTTACTACACCTCCCAAAGCTGCCTTCAGCAAAATAAGTACTCATTCCTAATTTTATTTTGTTTTTACTCTTGTCTGCCCTCATGGGGGCAGACATGGTGATTCCTTTGGAAAGCTAAATCTGTCCTATAATGCAGACTGTGAGGACAAATAGCCCTACCATTTGTCCTCACATATAAAGAGGTATAAAGACCTCAGCCGACGCCATTTTCCCCAGTCTTTCTTGCTGTGCGGTGCCCATTGCAAAGCAGTTCGCAAGTGCAGGTCGGCCGACTCCCGTTTGTTTCTGGTGGCTTTTGAATTGAAGACTTCTTCTTTTGAGCTAAGTACCCCGTTGGGGAAACCTTTTTCTTGCTCCAGTCCGATGTCAGAAAAAGTTAATAACTGTATTTCTTGTGGGAAGCAAATACCTCATAAGGATTTTTACTCTTACTGTATACCTTGCTTAGGTCCTGACCACGACGTAGCTAATTGTATTTTTTTGTGCTAAGTTTAATCAATGCACTATTAGACGTAGGTACGATTTTGCCTTCCATTATTTTGGAAAAAGATTTAATTACAATATGTCGTTGGATTCTTATCTGGCTACTGCAGTGCATAAAGAGGCGCAAGGATAAAGACAGGCCTCCGAGGTCCAAAGTGGACGACTTTATTCAACCAGAGCCAGTTGCCGGTTCAGCTGTCGTCAGTGAGGCGCTTTTGCAGCCCCTGTCGTCCGCCACTTTTGAACCGGTTGCCTGTACCGACTCCCGTGAGGAGCCGATGGGGCCTTCAGACTTTTCAGGGACTGGACCTCCGGATATTGCTCCCTCAGATGGGTCCGGAGCCGCTGTGCAGGCACCGGCTTCTGAGGGAGTTTTTAGGCCTACACAGCTTCATGTACAGATGACTCCAGTTTTGCAGTCAAGGACAAGGCAAAGACTAAGACTCCGGCAAAGACAAAGCAGCATGCACAGGCACCTTCTGTTCAGGGCCCTAGACCTCAAAGAAAGATGCTTAGAATGGCTGAAGACCTGTTAACTATGATCAGGGGTTCTCATCCCCCTCCTGACAAGAGACCTAGGCTAGAGCCAGATTATGATTCCTCAGATCAAGTTTCGATTTCTTCTGCTTCTTCTTCTGAGCAGGATTATTCCTTCCCTCCTTATGAGGATTCTGATGCTGAAGAATCCCTTCCTTTGGCCTCTCCTCCTGAGGATTATTCATTTGGGGAAACCTTGCATGACATGAGAGAGCATTTTCACTGGGAAGGGCAGGAATACTCTGAATCTAAGAAAAGGCTTAGGGATTTTCTTCTTCTTCCCCAGCATAGGCCCCTGGCTGTCCCCCCTGTCTTGGACATTGTGGATGATGTTTTTACAGAGTCTCTCTCCTGATTCCTTTCCTCCTGCTCCTGTCAAACCGGATAGGTATTATAGGGTTCCAGATTCCCACAAATACATTTTTAAGAATCCTTCAGCTGATCCAGAAACTATTTCTCAGGGCCCTAAGGGTGTTAAAGTGGCCTCTGCTAAGAATCCTATTCCCTCTGACTGAGAGTTCAGAGCCTTGGAAAGATGGGGCAAAAAAGTTTATACTTCTGCTACGTTGTCTATTACAGCTTTGAATTGTCAATTTCATATGTTAAAATATCAGCAATACCTTTTGTCTGTGTTAAAGCAAACAATGTCTGCTGTTTCTGGTGGTGCAGACAATAAGGAATTACAGGATTTATTGCATGCTACTGAGCAGGTGGGTAAACATACCCTGCACTGTGGTTTTGATTCTTTGGAGGCTTCTTGCAGGGCTGCAGCAACTGGCACAGTTATTAGAAGGCACGCTTGGTTAAAGGAGCAAAGTTTGCCTGAGCAGGTTAAAGCAAAGCTTTTAGATGCCCCTTTGCAACACAATGTTTTGTTTGGGGCCAAAGCTGAGGAAGTATTGATGAAAATGGAAGACAAAGCCAAATCTATGCAGACGGTTAAAGATTTTCTACAGGTACAACCCCCTAGATTTTGCAGGAATTGGCCAGCTAAACCTTGGTCCTTTCCAAGCTCGGACAGATCTCAGAGGGGCAGATACAGGCGTTCCAGAGGTAGGGGTCAGGCACAGCCCCCTTTCTGAAATAAGCAGTGGAGTGCCCCCTCTCCCAAGGGAGGGGAAGATAGGTCACAACCTTACAGGGAAACAGTCATTATGACTCTCCCTTACTAGCTCCAGGGGCATCCCTCCTGGATGTGCCTTTAGGAGGAAAAATCTCTCTTTTTTTATCACAATTGGAGCCGCATAACCCAAGACAAATGGGTTCTGGACATAGTTTCAAGGGGTTACAGGTTTCATTTCCATACCTTGCCAAGATCAAATGGATGGCCAGATCTGCCAAAGCATCAATGGGCAGAGGCACAACGGCAAGTTCGGTCCCTCATGGATATGAGGGCCATAGGTTTGGTACCAGATTCAGAAATGGGGCAAGGGTTTTATTCAAGACTTTTCCTTGTTCCCAGGAAGGAAAACACATGGAGACCAATCCTGGACCTTTCCGTATTAAACACCTTCCTAGAAATTCCAAAATTCAAGATGCTCACTCTGCAGCAGCTGCTGCCTATGCTGAGCAAGAATGCTTGGATGGTGACTTTGGACTTGAAGGAGGCTTACCTGCATATTCCCATATGGCATGGGCTCGAGGCATTATCAGTTCTCTGTGCTGCCCTTTGGCTTATCTACTGCGCCCAGGGTCTTTACAAAGTGCCTGGCACCAGTAATGGTGTTTTGCAGACAGAAGGGAATTCAAATATACCCTTATCTGGACGATTGTCTCATTCAAGCGGACGACAAGGAGACTTTACTTCAGCATCTAACATTTGTGCAGCATCTTCTCTTGTGCCTAGGGTTCACGATGAACCTAAAGAAATCAAACCTTGTGCCCACGCAGCAAATTACTTTCCTGGGTGCGCTTCTGAGCACTACAACCCAGATGGCTTATTTGACACCAGACAAAAAAGTGCAACTGGCTTCTTATTTCAAAAATCTGGCTTTAATGAGTCAGCTGTCTGCAAGAAAAGTTCTGCAGGCTCTGGGTTACATGGCATCCTGCATTCTGTTAATACCATATGTAAGGCTGCATATGTGGAAGATACAGTGGTACCTCAAGAGTGTATGGTCTCAGCATTGCCACAGTCTGGAAACAGTGATCGCAATTTTGCCTCGTCTCCGGCAGGAGTTTCTTTGGTGGGCCGAGGCCTGTCTCCAAAACAAGGGGAGGCCTTTCTGTCCCATTCCAGCCAATCAAGTCATAATGACGGATGCTTCAGATCATGCATGGGGAGCCCACATGCAAGGGAAATGTCTTCAGGGTGCCTGGACAGAGGACCAAATGCATCTGCACATAAATTTGAAGGAGATGCTAGCTGTACAGAATGCCCTGACAGCCTTCAAAGATCTTATTCTACTGGGGCAAGTACTGATAAAGACGGACAACACTACGGTGATGTGGTACATAAACAAGCAGGGAGGCTCTCATTCTTACCCCCTGTGCAGTTTGGCCATGGCTCTGTGGAACACAGCACAAGCCAACAAGGTGGACTTACTAGCTCAATTCCTGCCAGGAAAGGACAATACTCTGGCGGACAGTCTAAGCAGAACTCTTTTGGATCCACACGAATGGATGTTGGATGTTCGGATATTCAGGATGATAACGGAGGCATGGGGGTGCCCCGACATAGATCTTTTTGCATCTCCCCAAAACCATCAACTTCAAACGTTCTGCACGAGGACCTACCACAAGCTAGCATGGAAAGTGGATGCTCTTTCATTCAGTTGGAAACACCTCTCAGTATATGCTTTTCCTCTTTTGCCTCTTCTTCCTCGGGTACTTCTGAAAATCAAACAGGACAGACTGCGAATGATTTTACTGGCTCCCAGCTGGCCTCGGCATTTCTGGTATGCCACCCTGATGAACCTGGCTCAGGGTCCACCCTGGATTTTGCCACATCTTCCACATCTACTGTCTCAACGAGATGGCCAGATCCTGCACAGCCATGTCAAAACTCTGAATCTAGCAGCCTGGCGGATCCAGGGTCTTTAAACAGTTCTACCCTTACCAAACAGGTACTGGACGTAATTCTTGAAGCTAGACGGCCCAGCACCAGGAAATCTTATGCAGGTAAATGGAAAAGATTTTGCTCCTGGACTCAGGCCCAGGGTTTTGATTCTGCAGTTCCAAACATTCCTCTGATTTTACAATACCTAACAGAGATAATACATAAGGGCCTATCTTTTTCATCTATCAAAATTCATGCTTCTGCTATTTCTGCACATTACAATATGGATCACCCAATCTTTTCTCATCCGTTACTTAAGCAATATATGAGAGGGGCGAAGAATATAAGGCCTCCTTTAAGAGCACCAGTTCCCACTTGGGATCTCAACTTTGTTTTGGAAAAGTTAACTTTATCTCCTTTTGAACCTGCAGTTTCCACAGATTTAAAGTTTTTATCATGGAAAACTGCTTTTCTTTTAGCCATTACCTCTGCCAGAAGAGTTTCAGAATTGCAAGCTCTCATGGCTGTAGAACCCTTTATTATTTTTCATCAGGACAGGGTGTCCCTGAGGACTAATCCCACCTTTATGCCTAAGGTGGTTTCGAAAGTAGCCTTGAATCAGACTATTCATTTGCCTACCTTTTATCCTAATCCTCAAAGTGAAGAGGAAAGTATTTTGCATTCTTTAGATATACACAGGCAGCTTCGTTTTTACCTGGACAGGACCAAGATTTTCAGGAAATCGGACCAATTGTTTGTGTCTTATGCTTCTACCTCACAGGGGAGAGCAATCACTAAGCAGACTATTTCTAAGTGGATTGCCCACTGCATCAAGTTCTGTTACTCTCATCATGGTAAGCCTGTTCCTGTTAATGTCAGAACACATTCTACCAGAGCTACTGCCAATTCGGCAGCTTTTCTCAGTGGAGTTCCTACCAAGGAGATCTTAGAAGCTGCAACTTGGAGTTCTGTGCATACTTTTTCTAAGCACTACAATCTCCCTCTCTATTCTAAATCTAGGGCAGGTTTTGCCTCTGCAGTCCTGCAGGGTTTTGTGGCCACCCCTTCTGTTCCTTCTCCATCCACCCTTTCTTAGCTTTGGGATTCAACCCTACAGTAATGACTGTAACAGTGAACCACGAAGAACATAGTACAGTTGTGTACTCTTACCATAAATGTAGATGTTCGAGTATGTTCACTTTTACAGTCTGGGTTACCCTCCCTCCTGTCCCCTCTTTTGTTGTTCTTTGAGTGCTGTCTGTGTCTCCTTGACATTTCTTTTTTCTCCGAGGTATTTTTGCTGGTGATATTTGGGAATTTTCTGGTTTATGTTTGCTTATTCTTTTTGATTAAGCTTTTGGCCTTTATTTTTGGGCACCTGACATCTGGGGCAAGAAAAACTGGGGAAAATGGCATCAGCTGAGGTCTTTATACCCCTGGCGCACTGACATCAGGGCAGGAGCGACTTCAGCCGACGTCGGACCCGACTTTGGGACTCTGGCCGATCTAGGGCTGCTGCCAGCAGGAAGAACCCTACAGTAATGACTGTAACAGTGAACCACGAAGAACATCACTTTTTAATAAGGATACCTACCAGACAATTCTGCATAGGTGACTGGATATTTACAGTTCTTGTTATTAGCAGATGTGGTCCTTAACAGTTATGTTATAACCATTGTGACTGGTTATTTACATTTCCTTTTACAGCACATTTGTTACTTTTACTAGTAGTTCTTTAAACATTGTTTTGGCCGGTATGCACACCTGCAAGGCCCCCCCCCCAGGCAACTATAGCTTTGTCTATTGCCACTGGGTGGCATAACTTAACAATATACTTGCTGTATCTTGTCCCAAATAGATCTGCCTCCACACTGAATACTTGTAAAGTAAGGCAAGTACCATTTACTTGGTGTATTTTGTCCCCAGATAGATTTACCTTCCTTTGTATTACTTGCACACCAAGGCCTTAAAGTAGTGTTTCTGCAACTAACTGCTTACACTCCTAATTTCCTGCTTCGACCTCTTCCTTGCTTACACTTACATTACAGCTCCAAGGCTTCCACTTCTTATGCTGATTACTTTTCTTTGCAGTTTTCTGTGAGGGGGCGGGCCAGATCTCTACCGGCTTTTTCTGGTTAAACCTTCCCCCATTTTGTATCTCCCTCCTCTAACTCCCTCCTCCCCCATGCACATTGACTAGCCTATATTAGTGGGTCTCCTTGAGCGGCGCCCTTTTGAAAGTTAAAACAAGTGGAATGATACATTTGGTGTACAAAGAAAAGAAACAAGTAAGCCCATTGATATAATTGGAGTTAGTGTTAGCCCCGCTGCGCTCGGGCTCACTCCGCTCCCCTCCCTGCTTCCTATTCCCACCCACCCCCACTAGTGCTACATTTCAACTGAACTTAGCCACGCCCATCATGCTAACCACCAATCACTGAATCTGCCCCACCCCTGTACCCATTTCCTTCTCTTCCACTATTCCACATCCTGTAAAGCACAGTCTTCCATCTAACTACCTTACAATCACAAACAACACCTCTCATCATCCACCACACCCACCCCATCCCAAGCAGATCTCTCACTCATGACCAAACCCAACCAAACCATGCCCAAACTACCCAAACACACATACATACATACATACACCTCTTACTATTGCTCCTAGGTGTATCCACATTCCCACTGCTAACTTCTATCACCAACCACCAAAAACAACTTAATTTTATCCATATACCAAGAAAAACTACTTCCACTGACATAACTACAACACACCCTTTTACTCAACTAGTCCCACATCACTACCAAACCTTCTTTATTCACCACTATGCACACAGATCACGGCCATCACACTAACAGTCTCAAACAACTATAAAGAACTTTAAGACCCTAAGCAAACTACTCAATCTCTATTTTTACCTCAGAACCTAACTCACTAGCTGCGGTGATATACACCCAAACCCAGGCCCTGAAAATCTAGGAGCCCCAACCCTCAACCTGAATTATACCCTACTCCACCGAGACAAATCCACGCTCCTCATTTTAAATTTAAATGTTAGGTATACTAAAAGTCCACGACCTTCATGCACTACTCTCCTTTTATCAACCTGAGATAGTCATACTAACAGAGACTTGGCTTAAACCAGGCAACCACAACAATGAAATCACTCCACCAGGTTACAATATAATTCGTAGTGATAGAATAGGTAAAAAAGGGGGGGGGGGGGTTGCTGTAGTGTATAAATCTCACATCATCCTTGAGAAAGTAGACATAACAAACCTAGACCTCATAAAGTTGAACTCACTCTAACAAAACTAAAACTTAATGATAATAAACGCATCAACATCATAGGGTGCTACATCCCTCCAGGCAACAATATCCCCATTACAGAAAAACTCCTAGAATGGATATCTAAGTCCCTCCCCCAGGAAAGCATAGTATTAGGAGACCGTAATACTGACTGGCAAAACTGTTCAAGTCATAAGCCACTCTCCCATATTAACCTACATGGCCTAACCCAACTCGTCACTTCTCCCCACAAGAACAGACAAGAGAACCAAGCATCAATCCACTCTAGATTGGATACTCATATCCCACCCATCACTGATATCCCTAGCAGGATGTCTACCAGACACCTTGTGTAAGTGCCTGTAGAGTGCATTTGTGTAGGATTCAGTAGTCATAACTGTATTGTCCATCTCCATGGGTGTCATGAAGTTCGCCACTTCTGTCTTAAGAAGCATGAAGTTGGCATTGGAGAAATTTTTTACTGTGGTTTCCTTAATGAGGAGTGAGGGCGGGATGTGGATATCTAGGGTGATTAGCTTATGGTTGGATCTGACCAACGAGGAGTTGACTTCAGGATGGAGCCTTGGAGTACTCCTAGGGAGACTGGTAGGGAGGGGGAGAGTTGGTTTTGCCACATAACAGCTTGTTTCCTTCCCTCTAGGTAGTTTTTGAACCAGGAGATGGCAGGGGTGGTAAGGTTTAGAGGTGCTAGTGAAATAAGGAGTTTATTGTGGTTAACCATATTGAATGCTTTGGACAAGTCAAGGAAGGTGGCAGATACAAGGAGTCCATTGTTTCTGTGAGTATTGACAATGTTGGTGAATTCTCTTAGTGTGGTGGAGGTGCTATGGAAGGGTCTAAAGCCATGTTGGTGTGTTGTTTTTAGATTATTTTCTAGGAGATATTTCATTAGTTGCTTGTGTATTACCATCTCTAAAATTTTAGATAAAGGGGGTAGTATGGCTATAGGGCGGTAGTTATTGAGTTCCAGGGAGGTTCCCCCTTTATGTAGAGGGATGATATGTGATATTTTCCAGAGCTTGGGTACTATGCACTCGGAGATGGACCTGTTAATTAGGATGGAGACAGGATATGATATGGCTTCTGCAGCCAGGTGGAGGTATTCAGCGGGTAATTTACCTGCAGCTAGAGATGTTGGTTTGAGCTTGCAGAGTAGTTTTTCAATGGATTTGGTTGGTTCTGGGTGGAAGCTGAACTTGAGCCAATTGTTAGTTGGGGGTGTGGGGTGGATTTGCAGGGGTGGGGATGTTGTCATAGGGCTGTTTGTTTGTAAGGGTCTGGATGGTTTCCATAAAGTATTTATTAAATTGTGTGGGGATGTCTTCTTGGTTATCATCTATTTTTGAGGTTGGGATAGTTGTTTTACCTGGTTGTAGAATAGAGTTAATTGCTGCCCAGAATTTTTGTGGGTTGTTCCTGTGCTTATCCTGTAACTTTTGGTAGCAAGATGTTTTGTCTGTTTTGGTGAGTTTTTTGGCTTTGTTATGTAGTTCAACATATATTTGTTTGTTCAATTGGGGTTTACTGTTTAGGTAGTTGGTCCAGGCCTTGTTTCTTTTTTTGAGGAGGGATTTTGTGTCTGGGGCTAACCAGGGGGCATATTTAGTTTTAATTCTTGTTGTTCTGGAGAGGGCATGATGATTAAGGGTATTTAAGAAGGTAGTATTGAAATATAGTACAGCTTCATCAAGAGGTAGGTTTTCAAGGGGGGCCCAGTTGCACATTTTTAGGTCGTTTATAAAGTTGAAGCAGTTAAAGTGTTTTTTGTTTCTAATTAGGCATGTAGATATTTGGGTCAGTTGTGGTGATTTTGATCTGAGTAAGAATGTGGCTTGGTAACTACTTGGTGTCTGGTAGACACCCTGCTAGGGATATCAGTGATGGGTGGGATACGAGTATCCAATCTAGAGTGGATTGATGTTTGGTTCTCTTGTCTGTTCTTGTGGGGGGAAGTGACAAGTTGGGTTAGGCCATGTAGGTTAATATGGGAGAGTGGCTTATGAATGGAACAGTTTTGCCAGTCAGTATTAAGGTCTCCTAATACTATGCTTTCCTGGGGGAGGGAGTTAGATATCCATTCTAGGAGTTTTTCTGTAATGGGGATATTGTTGCCTTGAGGGATGTAGCACCCTATGATGTTAATGCGTTTATTATCATTAAGTTTTAGTTTTGTTAGAGTGTGTTCAACTTTATGAGGTCTAGGGTTGTTATGTCTACTTTCTCAAGGATGATGTGAGATTTATACACTACAGCAACACCCCCCCCCTTGTTTTTACCTATTCTATCACTACGAATTATATTGTAACCTGGTGGAGTGATTTCATTGTTGTGGTTGCCTGGTTTAAGCCAAGTCTCTGTTAGTATGACTATCTCAGGTTGATAAAAGGAGAGTAGTGCATGAAGGTTGTGGACTTTGTTTAGTATACTTAACATTTAAATTTAAAATGAGGAGCGTGGATTTGTCTCGGTGGAGTAGGGTATCATTCGGGTTGGGGCTCCTAGATTTTCTGGGCCTGGGTTTGGGTGTTTATCACCACAGCTAATGAGTTAGGTTCTGAGGTAAATATAGAGTTTGAGTAGTTTGTTTAGGGTCTTAAAGTTCTTTATAGTTGTTTGAGACTGGTAGTGTGATGGCTGTGATCTGTGTCCATAGTGGTGAATAAAGAAGGTTTGGTAGTGATGTGGGACTAGTTGAGTAAAAGGGTGTGTTGTAATAATGTCAATGGGAGTAGTTTTTCTTGGTATATGGATAAAATTAAGTTGTTTTTGGTGGTTGGTGATATAAGTTAGCAGTGGGAGTGTGGGTACACCTAGGAGCAATAGTAAGAGGTGTATGTATGTGGGTTTGGGTAGTTTGGGCATGGTTTGGTCATGAGTGAGAGATCTGCTTGGGATGGGGTGGGTGTGGTGGATGATGACAGGTGTTGTTTGTGATTGTAAGGTAGTTAGATGGAAGACTGTGCTTTACAGGATATGGAATAGTGGAAGAGAAGGAAATGGGTACAGGGGTGGGGCAGATTCAGTGATTGGTGGTTAACATGATGGGTGTGGCTAAGTTCAGTTGAAATGTAGCACTAGTGGGGGCGGGTGGAAATAGGAAGCAGGGAGGGGAGCGGAGTGAGCCCAAGCGCAGCGGGGCTAACACTAACTCCAATTATATCAATGGGCTTACTTGTTTCTTTTCTTTGTACACCAAATGTATCATTCCACTTGTTTCTGTTTACACCAAATGTGTCTGTTTGGCTGTATTGTACTAGTTTAATTTACTTATACTGATGCAGTCACACTGAAAAGGTCTGGGGAAGCTTCCTCACCACAAGCAGGCCAAAAGATAACTTTCAAAAGGGCGCTGCTCAAGGAGACCCACTAATATAGACTAGTTAATGTGCATGGGGGAGGAGGAAGTTAGAGGAGGGAGATACAAAATAGGGGAAGGTATAACCAGAAAAAGCCGGTAGAGATCTGTCCCGCACCCTCACAGAAGACTGGAAAGGAAAGTAATTATCATAAGAAGTGGAAGCCTTGGAGCTGTAATGTAAGTGTAAGCAAGGAAGAGGTCGAAGCAGGAAATTAGGAGTGTAAGCAGTTAGTTGCAGAAACACTACTTTAAGGGCCTTGGTGTGCAAGTAATACAAAGGAAGATAAATCTATCTGGGGGACAAAATACACCAAGTAAATGGTACTTGCCTTACTTTACAAGTATTCAGTGTGGAGGCAGATCTATTTGGGACAAGATACAGCAAGTATATTGTTAAGTTATGACACCCAGTGGCAATAGACAAAGCTATAGTTGCCTGGGGGGGCCTTGCAGGTGTGCGTGCCGGCCAAAACAATGTTTAAAAAATAATTAGTAAAAGTAACAAATGTGCTGTAAAAGGAAATGTAAATAGCCAGTCACAATGTTTAAAACACAACTGTTAAGGGCCACATCTGCTAATAACAAGAACTGTAAATATCCAGCCACCTATACAGACTTGTCTGGTAGGTATCCTTATTAAAAAGTGTTATTCTTGGCTTGCAATAACTGTAGGGAGAAACCAGACCGTAGCAGTGGTTTTATCTGGCAATGTTGCAGTTGCTGGGGGGGGGGCCCGAGCTGCGATGATGCAGGTAGACAAAGTGTGCTATGCAGACTTGTCTGGTAGGTATCCTTATTAAAATGTGTTATTCTTGGCTTGCAATAACGGTAGGGAGAAACCGGTCCATAGCAGTGGTTTTATCTGGCAATGTTGCAGTTGCTGGGGGGGGGCCCAAGCTGCGATGATGCGCTATGCAGACTTGTCTGGTAGGTATCTTTATTAAAAAGTGTTATTCTTGGCTTGCAATAACTGTAGGGAGAAACCGGACCATAGCAGTGGTTTTATCTGGCAATGTTGCAGTTGCTGGGGGGGGGGCCGAGCTGCGATGATGCAGGTAGACCAAGTGTGCTATGCAGACTTGTCTGGTAGGTATCCTTATTAAAAAGTGTTATTCTTGGCTTGCAATAATGGTAGGGGGAACCGGACCATAGCAGTGGTTTTATCTGGCAATGTTGCAGTTGCTGGGGGGGGGGGGCCCGAGCTGCGATGATGCAGGTAGACCAAGTGTGCTATGCAGACTTGTCTGGTAGGTATCTTTATTAAAAAGTGTTATTCTTGGCTTGCAATAAGTGTAGGGAGAAACCGGACCGTAGCAGTGGTTTTATCTGGCAATGTTGCAGTTGCTGGGGGGGGGGGGCACGAGCTGCGATGGTGCAGGTAGACCAAGTGTGCTATGCAGACTTGTCTGGTAGGTATCTTTATTAAAACGTGTTATTCTTGGCTTGCAATAACGGTAGGGAGAAACCGGACCATAGCAGTGGTTTTATCTGGCAATGTTGCAATTGCTGGGGAGGGGCGCCTGAGCTGCAATGATGCAGGCAGACCAAGTGCGCTATGCAGACTTGTCTGGTAGGTATCCTTATTAAATAGTGTTGTTCTTGGCTTGCAATAACTGAAGGGAGAAACCGTAGCAGTTGTGTGGGTGTGGGTTGCTATGTTTGTGGAAGGTGGAGATGTGCCTTTGTAAGTGTGGTGCGAATGTTATGCATTATGAAATGGAGAAATTAAGAGTAAAATTTTGCTCAGTGAAGTCCCTAGCAATTTCATCACTGCTTGATTCAGGCATATACATTCCCTTGTGTTTGTCAGTACTATGTTTGAGTGCATTGTTTTGGAGTGTGGTATCACTGCTACAGCTGCTGGTACTCTTTCTATACAAGTATATGCTTCTCCAGGAGTCTGTTGCTGAGAGGATGAGAAACACACTACAAATATACAACTAAGACAAACTACATAAAGTAATAGTAAGAAAGTACTAGGTCACATCAGAGGCTTGGGAGGTCATTGTTAAGAAACTGAGAATTGTTGTAAAATTTATCATCAAATACCATAAGTTCAGGTTATACTATAAGAGAATAACTATGTAAAGATAACTATGTCAGCAGCCAAAATGCATTACAAGTTGAATATTTTACTGTGCACATTTTAAAAAATGGATAGACTAGCCTAAACGCTGGACTGATGAGTTTGCTTTTTTTTTTATTCTTGGGAATTGCTATTCAGAAGTGAAGAGACATACAAGGGAACAGTTTTAGTGGCACACCAGGCTATTTTTTTTATTTCTATTGTCATGCAAAGCTGACTAAATAGTTGAATCTAGCAAAGCTGGAAATATGAGACTGTAGCCCACTGAAGGAGGGGAGATGGGAGGAGTAACCTGGCCAGGAACTGAAACTTGCAAAACTGCTCCTTGTGAAAAGTCTTTTTTATCTCAGTAATTTGTTGACACTTTTGCAAGTTTCTTTCAGTGAATGTGTAGTACATCAGTAGGAACAACATTTGTAAAACTCAGGGCATACCAGTCAATGACACATGAGCTGCAGACTCTCAAACTTGGCAGTTTTTTTCAGGAGTTCCATTGTAAGTGAATGGAAGTCTAGTCTGACAACAAATGGTAGGGCTATTTGTCCTCACAGTCTGCATTATAGGACAGATTTAGCTTTCCAAAGGAATCACCATGTCTGACCCCATGATGGCAGACAAGAGTAAAAACAAAATAAAATTAGGAATGAGTACTTATTTTGCTGAAGGCAGCTTTGGGAGGTGTAGTAAATCATGGCAAGATAAAAAATATATGTTTTCTTCATCATTTGCCCGTAGTGGTCCTTTAACTAACTAATCAGATGAATGGATAAAAACCACAACATTCTGAGGTAGAAATAAAGAAAAGGCTGGTTTCATATCAGGTTTCTCAAAAATGGCTGTTTTTTTTTTAAAAAAAAATAGTAGTTAGAAAACAGAGCATGCTAAAAAAACATACATTTTCTGCAAAACAGAGAAACTGGAGGGTACTGAGTGTGACTGTATTAATTTTACAGAAGCACAAATAAGAAACTTGACTGGTGTTCCTCAGCAGGAATCATTAATTCAAAGGGCACATCAAGTGTATTCTCCACTTTTAAGGAAACTTGAACCCTTTAAAAAGGAATGATTTTACAAGACTTAATGTTATATATGTTTTAGCATTAGTTCATACCTATGCTGGACTGCATTCTGTTTAAAGGTCACTAGATGGAGGTAAAGTACAATTTTTTTACTATACATTCAAGCTGGAATATTTTATATTTGGTATAGTTATTTTTCTAAATTTTAAGGTAATTTTTTAATGCTTAATTATTTTAAAGTTTGTTTTGACTTAAAGGATATACATAAGTTCCCGTTTTTTGATCTTTTTAAGTCTTATTGGTATTTGAATTATTGAGTTCACATGCTTATTATATGTTTATTGTCAAAGGGTTAAAGTTTCCAGAAAAAGTCATTGGATAATTGATTAATTGTTTTAACTGTTGAGAATATAAAAACAGTGTATTTTTTTCAGTCTGGATCTGATTAAGTACTTTAAACGAAAATGTATTAGTTTGTTAAAAAATATTAATGTGGTTTGGTTTGTTGGAATAAATCTGTTTTTTATTCATTTTGTGGCTGGATTTCCCTTCTTTGGGTACCTTGGACTTTTTACTAATAAAAAAAATAAATAAATAAAAAAGAGCCATCAAACAGAAAGGGAATCTGCTTCTCATTCTTTTGACAATAAAGCTTATACACTTTGCCAGAAAAACCTTTTTAATTGCTCCAAAGGAAAATGTTTGAGAACAGAAAAAGTACGAGTTGACTCAAAGAATCAGGAGTACCTTGGACTTGAACCAAAGTCTTGTGCTCATTGATGAAAATGATGAGGAAGGCTAGCAGCACTGAAATTTGTGAAGAAATGGTAACTAAAAATTGGTCACATTTGTGAAATAAGGATTTGCATGAAAAAGTAGTTGAGAAAGATTGGAATTTTGTTAACTTTGTTAAACTTGTGGGTGGATTGAAAAGCATATACCCCACTTTATGTCATTAATGTTTAAAAGGGCACTAAAGAGAAAAAAGTAAATGCAAGTAAAACAATTTTTGTTGGTATTGGTATTTGTATAAAACATTTCATGATATATAAAATGCATGTTATATTGTAAAGCAGTTTTGTATAGGGTACAGTCAGGATTATTTTAAATGTGGGAGGGTCTTTTCAGTGACTGTTGTACACATTAAAGATATTAAAGTAAACTAGTGTTTTTCTTAGTTGTAAGAAATATAGACATTAGATGTATAACAAGATAAGAAAGACTAGCTAAAGGAAAGTTTAAGTTAATATAATGTGATTTTGGACTACTGGGGTGGATTTGGAGTGTAAAAGTGTACTGATTATATTATATGTAGATTTAATATAATTTCCCTTGTTTTACAAGAGTGTATGTTTAGATTAATGTAATTGGTTTACAGATTAATGTAATTGGTTTATATTATAAATATTATTTTCTATTCAAAGAGACTTGAAAAATAAGACAAAATAATGAAAGGCATAAAAAATACTAAGTTTTTTTGCATCTGCAAGGATATTGGCTTGATGTTTTGTTCCATTAGCAAATGTTCTCAATGAGAGACAAAATGTCTGCAGTTGAGGGCAGTTGGGCAAAGGACTTTTGCATTTTGTGTTCTTTTTTTTTTTTGTTGTTGTTGTTTTAAACCAGAGACATCTTTATTACATTATCATGCAGAACATAGGCAATCCTACATTTATATAAAAGAAAATAAATCATACCAATACAATTTCAGTTGCAAACATTATACATTACAAACCATGCTAGCACACCTGTGGCTGCAAGCATTACACATCACTTATAACATATCCAGTCACTGTCAGTCGAACATTACATAGCTCATTTAAATCCTGCCTTCTTTTAAACCTCATTTCTCCTCTGCATGCATTGATCCCACAATTCCCATTTTTCCTATATAATTTGCTCTTACCCTTTTCTAAAAATCCCAATTCCAGTTGTTTTATCTCTGTTATTATCTTTGCTACTTCTAGTAAAGTTGGTTTAGAATTTATTTCCATTTTCTAGTAACTGCCTTTTTGGCAGTCATCATAATTACACTCAGCGAGGCCTTACTATATCTAGACAATTCCAATTCTGTATCATAGCTCAAAAAAAATCATTTCCTTAGTTACACCAATTTGCTCACCCAATATCTCTGACAGAGCTGTCTGCAAGGACTCTAAAGTCTGCCAACTCATTACACTCCTAGGAAATATGTTCACAATTACCTCTTTCTTCTCCACCACACCTCCAACATTTGCTGCCTACCTAAGAAAAATTCTTTAGTGTCTACTTGGGGTATAAAAATACCTACACAAACTTTTCCAAGCAAAGATTCGAAATCTTCTAGACTTTGTTGCATGTTTGGGAGACATATACATATATCCCCCATTGTTTCTTTGTGAATTGCTTATCCAATCTCTGTTCCCAATCCTTTCCACCCTCCTCTGATTGATTCTTATAGTTATCATGCAATATTTTATATGCTCTACTAATTATTCCTTTCTTAATGGCAACTTCTGTTCTAGATTCTACTTAAAACTCTACCAGTGATGGTCTTTCATTTAGGATGCCCTATTTTTTTCTCCTTGCCTATTTTCTGATGTCAATCATTGATAGGGAAAAAAATCTCTAACCTGCAGTCGAAATAACTTATTGGCGTCTTTCCATTCTATTATCTTTCTCTCTCTAGTTATTTGCTCCCAATACCTTGGTTCCTACCAGTTTTCTTCAATAAATTCAAGCTTCCTCTTGCCTATTGTCTGCATCCCTAATTGCAGTCATCTCTATCAGCAGAATCTCCTTTCTCCATTCCAGTGTCGGTTTAGTTATTAGAATATTTTCTGCTACTTTATGAATATAATATTCTGTATGATTATTTTTATTTTCCTTAAAGATCTGCATCCAAAATCCCAGTTTCTCCTTGTTTCTTGAGCTTACCCCTATTTCAGCATAACCTCTTTCCAGTTTGAATTGTAGTTTTCTGCTTGTGCTATGTGTAGGAGCCCCTTAACTGTGTTGCTCTGAAATGCCTCTTCAGAATTGGGTAATCCCAATCTGCTTTGTTCTATTGGAAGAATAAGATTATCCCACTTGGCTCTTGTCATTTTCCTTTCCCAGATAAAATCCTTCAGCTGTTTATTAATTGCTATCCACATTGCTATCCACAACTTTTCCTCTGGATGATAAGAATATGTCTTGGTAGCTAAAGACAGATTTAATTGTCAGAGTGATGGTCTAGTTTATCTTAATTGTTGTTCCAGTTGTGACAGTTTTTATGTGGGTAAAACCATAAGAAGGTCGGGAGACAGAATCAAAGAACATGTATTAGCTGTGAAGAAAAAAGATAACAGACATTTTGGCTAGACATGTCCAGAATTGCATGGATTTTAGAAAATTTCAGTTTTTAGCCATAAAAAATGATAAGGAGAAATTTATAGGACAATATAATTGCACACCTGGAATTTTTAGAATTAAAATGGCAATTTTGTTCTATGAGCTGATCATGTTCTAGGAATTAATGACTGCATTTCAGTGAAAAGTCTTTTAAAATACAAATGTATTTAATTGATTTTTACATTCATGTATTTACTTATTCTTTCAATAGTGGTTCTTTAAGTTGAAATACATTCAAATTGATTGTTCAGTTTGGTTTGTAACCTGTGACATCATAATATGTTTTGTATAACTGTGATACAGTGTTTCTATATGTTACTCTGATGAAGTTCTTTTAATATTATTTCAGTTTTCTACTTTATGTTTAGTAGTTGGCAGTAGCTGCTCTTTATTTTAGTGCCTGTGTTCATGTTTAAGTTATTTCATGTTTGGTTATACATCACCATTTTTATCTCATCTTCTCCTATCCTAACTGTTAGTAATTGAGCCTCCTCTGCCTCTAACCTTGACATATTTAATTCTTCCATACACATTTCCATTTGTACTTTTTCATGTAGTCCATATTTATCTGCATTATACAGACTTTCATAGAATTTCCTAATTATTTTAAAATACTTCTACAGGATCCCTTATTATTTATTTATTGATTGACATTTGTTGACCAGGAAAGTCCACTGGGTCACGTCCCATTTTCAGTGGGGGCCTGGGGAGAAAAGCTCCAAAAACAGTTGCAAAAATGTTTATATATATTTAAATGGTATAGACAGAACACAGATGATAATTACAACATTAAAGCAGTGATTCAATCAATGCAATCCAATTTATTTGTCTTTAAGTCATTCATTTAAAACAGTTACATAAGTAAAAAAATAAGCTAATTATACAGTTTAACTGGCTAGAAATATGAGAAAATCTTGAGATGAAGAAAATATATAGTTAACTGATATATTAAAGTTTCTAAAATACTTAGAAGTTGTTAAATAAACTACTTATTTAATGTGGTTAAATCATGTGATCACAGTAACAAATATGGTTATTAAGGTAGTGGTATTTCAGTGCTGATTTGAATGTTTTATGCAGTCTAGTTGAGTAATAGAGAGAGGCAATTATTTTCCTTGTTACAGGTTCCCTAAGCCTGTTGACAGCCCTTTCTATTTTCTGTTGCCTCAGTCATTGTGCTAAAAGATTTTCTGCTTTAAAATTATTATCAAAAAATAGTTGCTTAACAGCAATCTTTCTAAATTCATGCATATTATTGAGGTAATCCCTTATTTTCTGTTTAGCATTCTGCAGTTACTCCTCTTCTTTTTCTGTGAGATTCCCCCTATTTTGCAATAGTTTAACATTTATCAGTCCCTCTAAATAATTATTGTTACCGCTTTATCTTATCTCCCTTTCTTTTATTTCCACCTTAGTTTTAAACTCAACTTTAATTTTATCCCACTCCCTAGCTATATCTTCAGAAGAAATTTCTGTCTTCTCCAACAGCTCCTGAATTTCTACTACCCATTCCTTAAATTCCTCTTTTCAACAAAGAGGTGAGAAAGTGCCAGTGTCTCATTTTTATTTCATTACCCTGTGTTTTTATTTTAATTATTGGTGCATGATCTGAAATAGTTATTGAGTCCTTATCAAGACCTTCAATTAAATGTGCATGTTCCAGTGAAATGTAAATTCTGTCTAGCCTGTCCCAGTTTTTGTATCTTGGGGAATAATATGTAAATTCACTCTAAACTCTTAGTACACATGTTCCACGCCAAATATTTTCATAAATGTTTTAAAATCTAGTCTCCTTTGTTTGACTTTCCCTTCTGGGCCCCCTAGACACATCTTCACTGTTGCAAATCAAATTCCGGTCTCCCACCTATAAGTAATATTCCTTGCTGAAAGCTGATTATTTCAACCAGAATTTTCTTACATTCCTTTATAGCAATTTTCAGTGGAATACATACCAGTGTAATCCCCCCTTGCCAGTAGCCCCTTAGTACTACAAACATACCATTATTGTCTTTTTCTATCCTCTTCTATCACTATTGTAGCTCCTCTTGCAATTAATATAAGTACTCATCTTTCCCTTTGTCCCAGATATTCCACTGAATAACCATCCTGAAAACCTTTCTTTATCAAATTCACATGTTCAGTTTGTTTCGTGTGTGTCTCCTGTAGCATAGCTACCTGCATTCTTCATTTTTAATATAGTTCACTACTCTTTCTTTTTGTATTTATCCATAAGACCACCAACATTTAAAGGCACTCCAGAAAGCATCATATTCTTGAAAAATTATTATTCCTACCTTTTATGTATAACAGTTTTTTGTTAAATATCTAGTTCCAGCTTTTGTGTTACATGCATGCACTGTTTGGCAGGTTAATCTTTTATACAGCTGCTTCTTGTCATCTCCATTTGAGCCTGTGTTACATCTTACAGAATGTTTTGTTTTACTGAAAACCTTAAAACAAAAATATAAACACACCCTGATACCCCAAAACCTATTAACTTAACAATAACACACACAAATACATACATCTTCAAATATTGAAGTTTTACCCTCCTAATAGGAACAAATGTTCTAAATTGACAAACACATGCACACATATTTGAGATAACCTAAAATAATGGTTATCCATGCTAAGACTCATGGTACAGCCTTTGGCACTATTAAGTACTGTCTTCTTTGTCTTATCTTTATAGTTCTCTCAGCTAGGAAAACACTTGAATGATTTCAGAAAACATTTTCTTCAAGCTATTCTCTTTATCAGATTGTCTGCTAGAGATGTGAGAACCAGACACAAAATTGTTTGCTACAAGAAAGGCTTATAATTTTCAATATTCTTTTTTGTTTACTTGCTTTCTCTTAAAATTTGTTACTAGATTAGGCAAATGGCCTTAACCGTCATTACCCTATGCACGAAGGAGAAAAAGCACACTAATTGTTCTGTCATCATGCTCTTTTAACCAGATTTGTTTTACATTGCAGTGCCTACATTTCTTAAAACTGAACAAGGGGAAAGAGAGAAAGGAAAAAAAACAGGAGCATCTATTTGCATTAGTATCTCCATTACAATTAAAAATAAGTGAAAAAATGTACTTTATATCATGCAAAGAAAATCATGCAGTATTAAAATAGTACCATTATTTTTTTAGTTAAGAGTTAACTTTCTCTCTCCTCTTCCCCTCTCCTGAGCACTGTTCCAAACATTAATGACATGAAGTAGTGCATATGCTTTAGAGCCCCGTACAAGTTAACAACATCCATAAAAGTTCAATATTACCATATTTTTTTGTTCTATTCCTGGTTATCTCCATCTACCAAACTCTGTTTCTGCTTCATTTCCAACATATTCTCAATTCTACTAGTCAAATTGTGTGCTTTTTTCCATCTCTCAAGCATTTTCTGTTGAAACACTGGAAAAGGTTTCACTGGCACAGTCTCTCTGTGGTCTTTATTATCAGAAGAACAAAATGCAGAATCTCCATCTGTTTCACAGCTAACCTTTTGTTGGAAAAACTTTTGTATTTCTTCCTTAGCATGTACTTCACACTTGAAGAGCTAAAATTAAGCTGCTACTTAATATGCAGCCATCTTGGAAGTCCCTTTGTTCTTTGTGTTCTGAGTGAAATTTACAAAGATCCATTAATGCATCTGCAGAATTCTTAGATGCTTGTTTTCTCATTGCTGACTACTTTTTCATTAATTTGAGCTGTCTGCAGGTGCAAGCAATTAATATTGAGAGTTCTGAATATTCTTTGTTGTGGAAAATGCAAAATTTAAAGATGCAATGCAAGCAGTTCATTACAAATGTCTGAATTTTTGGAAACGGATAATAGATAGTATCCTCCCAGCAGCCTTAATAATTTAATGTATTAAATAAACCAGTGTACAGTTTAGTTTTAATTAAAGGTTGCCAGTGCACTTTTAGGGCTAAAAGATAATGTTTTCTGAAACTACGCAAGCTGTTTTTCACATCTGGGACTGCAAGAGAACAGATGGCAATCAGTGTAAGTGGGAACACAGGCTATAACATGCACTTTAGCATGTGTAGACTTATTTTAATGTCTGTGGGTGCTGCTGCTGTTAATGTGGGGCAGTTGTTCCTATCTGGAGGATTAAATTTAATTTACTGGAAATATACAGTTGTGTGCATTTTTTTCTAAGTTAACAGAGGATGGAGTTGTTCTTAAAATGTATTTTTGTATATGATCCCTCATATAATGGTTTCTGTACATTAAGACTCACCAACAACAGTGATATTTTCCTACATTGTACTTCCCTCTGGACCATCATTGTTCTATTAATGCTGTAAAATATTTGTATCCCCTCCACCAAACCACACTGATCTACATATATCAATTTTGGCAACACCTTTCCCATTCTTCTAGCTATTATAGATAAAACCACTTTATAATCATGATTTAAAATTGAAATGGGCCTATATGAAGCTGGGTCTGATGGGTCTTTACTGTCTTGAGGTATTACAGCCACCACAGCTTTCTTCCAGGATATTGGTGCTTCCTTTCCTTTCCTCTGAAAATAGTGTTTAACAAAACTTTCCAGATCTTTATCACTTTCTTCCCTCCTAGCTTATAAACATCCACAGGAATACCATCTATTCATGAAGACTTTCCTGCAGATAGAATATATGTCACCATTTTTATGTCATCTCCTCTTAACTGTTAATTGTTGAGCCTCATCTACTTCTAACCTTGGCACATATAAGTCTTCCACAAATATTTCCATGTGTGTTTTTTCTTCAAGTCCACATTCTTCTGCTTTATACAAATTTAGATATAGATTTTAACTACAAATTTGTATAAATATACTGCTGAAAGCATCCTGTATTGGATATCCGGACAAATTACCCATGAAACTATAATACTTGGAGACTTAAATATAGACTGGCAACTCAAATTCCACTACCCCAGTGAATCCATAAACTTGTTCAACTTCAGACAATTAACAATCACACCTACTAGAATCAATAAAACTTCAGGGAGACACTCAACATTAGACTGGATTCTCGCAAACAAATAAGACAAACTGACAAAACTAGGCTGCCTCTCAGACAGAATAAGTGACCACTTATCAACATATGTTATTAGAATTCACCATAACCTAGATAAATATACTATCTATAATGAAATGTGAAATATACTCAATGTCAAAGATATTTTCAGTGAAAAAACAATATAACTGGGATGAACTTAGAGCAATGCCACTAGATACTGCTGTAGAACACTTTAATAACATATTGTTTACAGACCTTAAATAATCTAGCACCAGTAAGTAATAAAAGAGTAAAGTCCAACCCTGCACCATGACTGACAAAAGAAAAAAAAATCATGACAAAAAGGGATAAAGCTTGGACAAATTGGTATAAAATAGATCTCAAAATGCCTTCCAGCAATTTAGACATCTTAGAAACCTTGCAAAACTCCATGTCAAACAGGATAAGCAAAGATACCACACCAACCTAAAGGCAAACATAAAAGCAACCCAAATTTGTTTGAGTCATCACTAAATAAACTACTCCACCCTGGCAAGGCCACCACTCCCTCTCCAAAAACAGACAATATGACAAACTCTATCCCCACACCGTCTATTTCCTACTTTATACAATCATTATTATCTCTCTTAGACACTAATACATCTGCCCCCTCTCTCTACCCCTGTCCAATCAAAACCACTCACAGCTCTTCAATTTTAGTCCAGTACCTACCTCACCCATGAGGAGGTTGATCCTTAAACTAAAAACTACTTCCATAGCTGTAGACCAACTACCATCAGACTACCTAAAAATGGCAAAAGAAGTCACAGCCTTCACTGTGTCCATACTAATAAATAGGTCTATAGCAGAAAAATACATCCCATCATTGTGGAAAAAATTCTACAACATACCACTGCACAAAGAAGGCACAGCTACAAAGTTTAATAACTACAGACCGATAGTGATTCTCTCTACTTTCTACAAAAATTTAGAGAAATGCTTCCATATACAGCTGATGCAATACCTAACCTCAAATAACCTGTTCTCAAAAATACATGGCTTTAGGCCCCAGCACAGCACCACTACTGCTCTTCTACATTTTATCAATATAATAATCCAACATAGAAACTATGGTCTGCTCATGTCCCCCATGTTCTTAAACTTGTCAAAGGCATTTGATACTGTCTCACACCAGCAACTGCTCATTTGACTCTCCTCAGTAGGACTTTCACAATACTCCTTGTGGTTTCATAGTTACCTGTCTAGAAGGCAACAAGCCATTGAATGAAAACAAACCTACTCACCCTTTCAACCAGTTACTACAGGTGTCTCTCAGGGCTCTATCATGGGTCGTCTCTTATTTAACATAATTATTAATTACCTCCAAATGTCCACTCACCGTGCTAGTTTAGTTCTGTATGCAAACATCTCAACATTAATACATGTGGCCTCAACAATAAATAAGCTCCAAGACAGTACCCAAAATCTTTCTCATCTGTAGAAACCTGTCTCAAAGAATCAAACCTCCTACTCAACCCCACAAAAATTAAGTTAATGCGTCTTACCTCAAAAAGGCAAAAGCAATTTTTTTATCTTAAAGTCAGCAAATAATACTGTTGTTAAAACTGTAACTATAGAGAAAAACTCCAGACTCTGAAAATGCTAACAATTAAGAGTTTATTAAAAGTTAAACAAAGCTTTTGGGTCGATACACTTCATCAGTGTGACTATACAAAAAGAAAATGTTAACATTCAATTAAATAATATATTCAAACTAAAAACATGTGACACAGCCCCCAATCAAAAACTAGTCCCAATTAATCAATTTCAATCCTTAAAAAGTAGAAAAAGAATACATATCCCTTTAAAGAGTGCATATAGTAAAATTTATATTATGAACAAATGTATATAAAAAAGAAACCATATAAATATAAACATGTATAACATGTACCCCTGGATTCATGAAGCTCCATGCAAGAATAAGGTTATTCTTGCACGGAGTGGTTCATGTTCGTTTAGGATAGCAGCACACCTTGCATATGCATGAAGGCGTGCTGCTATCTAAACTAAATGGACACAAACCAGGAACAAGTGCAGGGGGCGTGTGTCAGCAGTCCTAGCACCAGAAACAAGCCCCCTTCACTCTGAAAGTGCCGTATGGCACTTTCTGACATAGATGAGTGTCAAACTATATAATATTAGAGCCTAGCTCTAATATTATATAGTAGAGTGAACGCAGACACTGAAATGTAAATAGCTAACATTTCAATGTCCGCGGACACTGAAAATAAAAAAAACACAAACACCTATAGAAGCCAGCAGCCTTCAAGTGCACACCCCCAAATGTATGCATAAGCCAAATAAACCACATGGGCACTGCTGCATGTTGCAGAGACATTGAAACTATATACTTTATTCTGGTCAGGATGAATAAATTTACCTGTACTGTCAATATATTTACAAACTTGACAATGTCCACATGTAGCAGTCCTTCCTTGGCTCAAATTAGTAGGTACACTCCTAGGATAACATAAACGTCTCTTTAGGGACTTCATATTTTTATATACAAACCCTGGTCTATCCTAGGCAACATGGAGCAGTGCCCATGTGGTTTATTTGGCTTATTGCTCAGTTTGTATGAAATTTTATATTGGTAAGACCGATAGATTGCTTAGAGACAGGATTAAAGAACACTATTACCATATAGGCAAATGTGATACAGTCAGTGCCTTATCTAAACACACTGTAGATACAGATACATCTCATATCTTTAAGTTTATGGTAATAGGATGTATATATGAGAATATCAGGAAAGGTGATATCAGGAATCAAACTGAGCAATTAGAAGCCAAATGGATAGTTAGATTACGTAGAGATTATGGCCATGGCCTGAATGACAGAGTACCTTTAAGACCTAAACTTAAAGCCAGACCTTTAAATAGAAAATAGTCTGGCTTTTGTCTTGAACCATCATTGTATAAATATACACAATAATAGTGTTTTTATATATATTTTTTATATTTTTTGTATATACATTTTTTTAGTATATATATATATATATATATATATATATATATATATATTTATGTATATATATTTATATATTTTTTTTTATATATCTATGGTTTTGCACAAATGTATGTATATACTTATGCTGCATAGAGTAATTTAAGATGGTTTATATTTGTAGAAGGCTATACATTTATGTGTGTGCACATTGTTTAATGAGTGTATTTTAAGGCATAGGTCTTTGTTGTTGTTTGTCTTTTCCCGGTTAGGGGTCGCCACAGTGGAACTCCGGTCCACTAATGATTGGCAGTAGATTTTCACGAACGCCGGGGTGCCAGCTCGACGTCCAACATTCAACTAAGGCATGCCCATTTACGCATGCCTTTTGAACACCCACCCAACCATGGGGAGGACATGCAGACTCCGCACAGAAGGCACTCCCCACACTCCAGCCGAGAATCGAATGGGAGAACCTCTTGCTGTGAGGCAACAATGCTAGCGCTGCACCACCACGAATGTAGTTTAAGGCATAGGTCTTTAAGAAAGTTAATTAGTTAGTCATGTCATTTTTCAACTAGAGTATTTAATGGACTGATTTTTTAATTGTTTTATGCATTCGATGAAGTAGCTTTGCTACGAAAGCGCTTATGCTTTTACAATTTGTACAATAAAAATGGATTTAGTTTGGAGTTCTTTGGTTGTCCTTGGATCCTGTTTTACATTTTTTGTGCTCTACAATTTCTTTGGTGGACCCATGTTCTGGTACTGGTTGGTAGTTGTGTTTTACTTTATTCAAGTTTTATTCTGTACTGACCAGACCAGGGAGATGGCTGATGGACTGAATGATATTGTGGAACTTGATTATAATACTCGAAGCATGACAATGGATTCTGAAAATACAGCCCAAAAGTTTTTGGGTATGTTAAATGGACATGTTAATCCTTTATTTAACAATACTGACACAAGTACTGAAAGCTCTAATGTACCAGCTGATATTGTTGCTTTAAAGACTAAGGTTTGTGTCATTGAGAACAGTCTGTTTAAACTTAAAAGGCAGCAGTACTAGAATTATCACCTTGAAGTATGTTTAAAAAAGAACATTGTCCCATGTGGGCTTAGAGTTTTAGTTATGCCCACACAAGGCACTTCTATGCCTGACTTACTAACTGAATGGCAAATGGTCAACCCTGATTGCAGCTGTAAGTAAATGTAGCTCCTCATTAAGCACTCAAATATCGAGATAGATAAATGATCTAATAACATCAAAGAACTGTATAATGAGCTGCTAGATGAGTACGACAATGTTCTGGTTGATAAATATATCATGGAAATGATGGATTCCATTGCTGTATATGAATGTAGACTATGCAGAATTAAAATGAAGAAATTAATCAGAGATCGCACAGACTTTCAAAATGCCAATGTTTTTACTTGGCCCAGGACAGTTACAAATAACTCTAATGTTACTGCTTTCACACCAATATCTACTTCAGCTGCTGATGTAATGGAGTTAGGCTTGTCAGTTAACTCCGGTAACTATAGAACCGATTTAACATCCCAGCTAGCCAATCCCGTTGCTGCTATGATGTCCATTAGTGAACAGGGCGCCAGGAGGAAGACGATTCAGGTTACAGCACAGGTTCACCATTCAGGTGAACAAACAAATGATCATGGGAGCACGGCGAAAAGTACTGGTGATGTATCTTCTGCTTCTATAAGGTCTAATGAACATAATACCCCTTTTTCTCAGGGGAAGCTGAACTTTCCACTGCCAATAAAGCATTATACTCAAAACAAACAGAGGTCCTGCTCACGCAGCTAGACACGAATGAAGAGGAAACCCGAAGGGAAAGCTACAGGGACACCAACTCTGAAGAAATTTTGGAACAGAACTTAAAAAGTTTGGTCTGGAACTTATCCAGTCATAATTTATCTGCAGCTGAAGCCAGCGTTTTGAAAAAAGGATCATCTTTTATTCCAACACAGAAACAAGACTTCACAGAGGTAATTTTGGACTTTAAAATGTTTATCAGAAATGTTCTCTTGAAATTAGCTTTTAAAAATGAAAATGGTGGGCATGATAATAATGTATTTAAAAAATCAAGCACTTACATACCCAATTCTCAACCCTTGATTACAGCTTTTGAAAAGCTTTGTTTAGATGATTTTTTATAAATTGCATGCTTCTGATTCTTTCCACAGTAGACATAGAGGGAAATTCAATTTAACTAAATCTGAATATCAAGCTATGAATACTTTACAGAATAATAATCAGTTAACTATTATACCAGCTGATAAAGGTGGTCCTATTGTGTTGATTGTTACACAAAGATATAATAATGACATGATTACTATGCTTTCAGATAACTGTTTTTATTCTAAAATAACTTCTAAGCAGGTTGAATTCATGACTACGAAAGTTAATAATGTTTTTAAAGTATTACTTGATGATGGTTTGATTGACATACAGTTGTTTAGTTATTTGTCTGTTAAAGATACTTTAGTACCTGTCATTCAAGGCCTTCCAAAATTACACAATGACCCGGTACACCCTCCTTTACGCCCTATTGTAGCAGGAAGAAACTGGTGTATGGAACCTGCTTCCATTTTTACTGAAAAACAACTGAGACCTGCCTTAAACACGTGTCCACATATCTTAAGAGATACTCAACATTTCTTAAGCGATTCATTTTTATTGATGAATACTTATGACAAACAAGGTAAATCAGGTAGTTGGCATTTAGTGACTTTAGATGTCACTTCTGTCTTCACGGTTATTCCAAATAATGAAGGGCTTGCATATGTTAAACAATTTTTAGAGAGATTTACTAACTTTGATACTAGGAAAGTTGAGTTAATATGCCTACTATTGGATTGTGTTTTAAATAACAATGTGTTTCTTTTTGGCAATTACTTCTATTGGCAGAAACATGGCGTAGTTATGGGCATATCCTGTGCCAATAATTTCGCCAATGTAGCCATGGGAATCAGGGAAGAGCAGTTTGTTTTTAAGTGACCTTTCAGTAAGCATGTTATATTCTATTGTCGGTTTGTGGACGATATTTTTCTTTTATGGGAAGGCCCCATTGAAGTTTTATATGGGTTTATTTTTTATGTCAATAATACCACCTCATTTTTGAAATTTTCCCATAAAATTTCAGCTGAGTTTGCAGAATTTCTGGATGTTAAAGTAATTTATGATACCATTGGCTATATTACAACTAAATTATATAGAATGTCCTGCCATTGTAATCATTTCCTATATAAAGAAAGCATGCATCCACCGCATGTGTTTAGAAGTGTGGTTAGAAGCCAAGTATATAGACCCTCAAGGCTAAATGTTAAAGATTCAGAATTTGTTAGACAAGCTGATTCCTTGAAGGATGCCTTTGCCACCAGGGGCTATACACACAAAGATGTTCAAGATAGTATTGAAATAGTCTCTGGTTTAAGAACTAGGAAGGCTAGGCCTTACTTTGGTGAGAAATACACTGATATTTTGCAGGTACAGAAAAATAACAAAAGTGTGCTTGTTTTATTCGAGTGACATTAAGCAATATAAAGAAATTATTGAGAAACACTGGGGTATCCTGACTACAAATGATGACATTAGAGCTACAGTAGATACTAGACCCGGGTTTGTATATAAAAATATGAAGTCCCTAAAGAAACGTTTATGTTATCCTAGGAGTGTATCCACAAATTCGAGCCAAGGAAGCACTGATGCATGTGGACATTGTCAAGTTTGTAAATACATTGACAGTACAGGTAAATTTAATCATCCTGACCAGAATAAAGTGTATAGTTTCAATGTCTCTGTGACATGCAGCAGTGCCCATGTGGTTTATTTGGCTTATTGCTCAGTTTGTATGAAATTTTATATTGGTAAGACTGATAGATTGCTTAGAGACAGGATTAAAGAACACTATTACCATATAGGTAAAGGTGATACAGTTACTGCCTTATCTAAACACATTGTAGCTACAGATACATTTCATATCTTTAAGTTTATGGTAATAGGATGTGTATATGAGAATATCAGGAAAGGTGATATCAGGAATCAAACTGAGCAATTAGAAGCGAAATGGATATTTAGATTACGTGGAAATTATGGCCATGGCCTGAATGACAGAGAACCTTTGAGACCTAAACTTAAAGCCAGACCTTTAAATAGAAAATAGTCTGGCTTTTGTTTTGAACTATCACAATAATAGTGTTTTTATATATAAATTTTTATATTTTTTGTATATAAATGTTTTAGTATATATGTGCATATTTATGTATATATATTTATATATATATTTTATATATCTATGGTTTTGCACAAATGTATGTATATACTTATGCTGCATAGAGTAATTTAAGATGGTTTATATTTGTAGAAGGCTATACATTTATGTGTGTGCACATTGTTTAATGAGTGTATTTTAAGGCATAGGTCTTTATGAAAGTTAAATAGTCATGTGATTTTTCAACTAGCATATTTAATGGACTGATTTTTTAATTGTTTTATACATCTGATGAAGTAGCTTTGCTACGAAAGTGCCTATGCTTTTACAATTTGTACAATAAAAATGGATTTAGTTTGGAGTTCTTTGGTCGTCCTTGGATCCTGTTTTACATTTTTTTGTACTCTACAATTTCTTTGGTGGACCCAAGTTCTGGTACTGGTTGGTAGTTGTGTTTTACTTTATTCAAGTTTTATTCTGTACTGACCAGACCAGGGAGATGGCTGATGGACTGAATGATATTGTGGAACTTGATTATAATACTCGAAGCATGACAATGGATTCTGAAAATACAGCCCAAAAGTTTTTGGGTATGTTAAATGGACATGTTAATCCTTTATTTAACAATACTGACACAAGTACTGAAAGCTCTAATGTACCAGCTGATATTGTTGCTTTAAAGACTAAGGTTCGTGTCATTGAGAACAGTCTGTTTAAACTTAAAAGGCAGCAGTACTAGAATTATCACCTTGAAGTATGTTTAAAAGTGAACATTGTCCCATGTGGGCTTAGAGTTTTAGTTATGCCCACACAAGGCACTTCTATGCCTGACTTACTAACTGAATGGCAAATGGTCAACCCTGATTGCAGCTGTAAGTAAATGTAGCTCCTCATTAAGCACTCAAATATCGAGATAGATAAATTATCTAATAACATCAAAGAACTGTATAATGAGCTGCTAGATAAGTACGACAATGTTCTGGTTGATAAATATATCATGGAAATGATGGATTCCATTGCTGTATATGAATGTAGACTATGCAGAATTAAAATGAAGAAATTAATCAGAGATCGCACAGACTTTCAAAATGCCAATGTTTTACTTGGCCCAGGACAGTTACAAATAACTCTAATGTTACTGCTTTCACACCAATATCTACTTCAGCTGCTGATGTAATGGAGTTAGGCTTGTCAGTTAACTCCGGTAACTATAGAAACGATTTAACATCCCAGCTAGCCAATCCCGTTGCTGCTATGATGTCCATTAGTGAACAGGGCGCCAGGAGGAAGACGATTCAGGTTACAGCACAGGTTCACCATTCAGGTGAACAAACAAATGATCATGGGAGCACGGCGAAAAGTACTGGTGATGTATCTTCTGCTTCTATAAGGTCTAATGAACATAATACCCCTTTTTCTCAGGGGAAGCTGAACTTTCCACTGCCAATAAAGCATTATACTCAAAACAAACAGAGGTCCCGCTCACGCAGCAAGACACGAATGAAGAGGAAACCCGAAGGGAAAGCTACAGGGACACCAACTCTGAAGAAAGTTTGGAACAGAACTTAAAAAGTTTGGTCTGGAACGTATCCAGTCATAATTTATCTGCAGCTGAAGCCAGCGTTTTGAAAAAAGGATCATCTTTTATTCCAACACAGAAACAAGACTTCACAGAGGTAATTTTCGACTTTAAAATGTTTATCAGAAATGTTCTCTTGAAATTAGCTTTTAAAAATGAAAATGGTGGGCATGATAATAATGTATTTAAAAAATCAAGCACTTACATACCCAGTTCTCAACCCTTGATTACAGCTTTTGAAAAGCTTTGTTTAGATGATTTTTATAAATTGCATGCTTCTGATTCTTTCCACAGTAGACATAGAGGGAAATTCAATTTAACTAAATCTGAATATCAAGCTATGAATACTTTACAGAATAATAATCAGTTAACTATTATACCAGCTGATAAAGGTGGTCCTATTGTGTTGATTGTTACACAAAGATATAATAATGACATGATTACTATGCTTTCAGATAACTGTTTTTATTCTAAAATAACTTCTAAGCAGGTTGAATTCATGACTAAGAAAGTTAATAATGTTTTTAAAGTATTACTTGATGATGGTTTGATTGACATACAGTTGTTTAGTTATTTGTCTGTTAAAGATACTTTAGTACCTGTCATTCAAGGCCTGCCAAAATTACATAATGACCCGGTACACCCTTCTTTACGCCCTATTGTAGCAGGAAGAAACTGGTGTATGGAACCTGCTTCCATTTTTACTGAAAAACAACTGAGACCTGCCTTAAACACGTGTCCACATATCTTAAGAGATACTCAACATTTCTTAAGCGATTCATTTTTATTGATGAATACTTATGACAAACAAGGTAAATCAGGTAGTTGGCATTTAATGACTTTAGATGTCACTTCTGTCTTCACAGTTATTCCAAATAATGAAGGGCTTGCATATGTTAAACAGTTTTTAGAGAGATTTACTAACTTTGATACTAGGAAAGTTGAGTTAATATGCCTACTATTGGATTGTGTTTTAAATAACAATGTGTTTGTTTTTGGCAATTACTTCTATTGGCAGAAACATGGCGTAGCTATGGGCATATCCTGTGCCAATAATTTCGCCAATGTAGCCATGGGAATCAGGGAAGAGCAGTTTGTTTTTAAGTGACCTTTCAGTAAGCATGTTATATTCTATTGTCGGTTTGTGGACGATATTTTTCTTTTATGGGAAGGCCCCATTGAAGTTTTATATGGGTTTATTTTTTATGTCAATAATACCACCTCATTTTTGAAATTTTCCCATAAAATTTCAGCTGAGTTTGCAGAATTTCTGGATGTTAAAGTAATTTATGATACCATTGGCTATATTACAACTAAATTATATAGAAAGTCCTGCCATTGTAATCATTTCCTATATAAAGAAAGCGTGCATCCACCGCATGTGTTTAAAAGTGTGGTTAGAAGCCAAGTATATAGACCCTCAAGGCTAAATGTTAAAGATTCAAAATTTGTTAGACAAGCTGATTCCTTGAAGGATGCCTTTGCCACCAGGGGCTATACACACAAAGATGTTCAAGATAGTATTGAAATAGTCTCTGGTTTAAGAACTAGGAAGGCTAGGCCTTACTTTGGTGAGAAATACACTGATAATTTGCAGGTACAGAAAAATAACAAAAGTGTGCTTGTTTTATTCGAGTGACATTAAGCAATATAAAGAAATTATTGAGAAACACTGGGGTATCCTGACTACAAATGATGACATTAGAGCTATAGTAGATACTAGACCTGGGTTTGTATATAAAAATATGAAGTCCCTAAAGAAACGTTTATGTTATCCTAGGAGTGTACCCACAAATTCGAGCCAAGGAAGCACTGATGCATGTGGACATTGTCAAGTTTGTAAATACATTGACAGTACAGGTAAATTTAATCATCCTGACCAGAATAAAGTGTATAGTTTCAATGTCTCTGTGACATGCAGCTTTGCCCATGTGGTTTATTTGGCTTATTGCTCAGTTTGTATGAAATTTTATGTTGGTAAGACTGATAGATTGCTTAGAGACAGGATTAAAGAACACTATTACCATATAGGTAAAGGTGATACAGTTACTGCCTTATCTAAACACATTGTAGCTACAGATACATTTCATATCTTTAAGTTTATTGTAATAGGATGTGTATATGAGAATATCAGGAAAGGTGATATCAGGAATCAAACTGAGCAATTAGAAGCCAAATGGATAGTTAGATTACGTGAAAATTATGGCCATGGCCTGAATGACAGAGAACCTTTGAGACCTAAACTTAAAGCCAGACCTTTAAATAGAAAATAGTCTGGCTTTTGTTTTGAACTATCACAATAATAGTGTTTTTATATATAAATTTTTATATTTTTTGTATATAAATGTTTTAGTATATATGTGCATATTTATGTATATATATTTATATATATATATTTTATATATCTATGGTTTTGCACAAATGTATGTATATACTTATGCTGCATAGAGTAATTTAAGATGGTTTATATTTGTAGAAGGCTATACATTTATGTGTGTGCACATTGTTTAATGAGTGTATTTTAAGGCATAGGTCTTTATGAAAGTTAAATAGTCATGTGATTTTTCAACTAGCATATTTAATGGACTGATTTTTTAATTGTTTTATACATCTGATGAAGTAGCTTTGCTACGAAAGTGCCTATGCTTTTACAATTTGTACAATAAAAATGGATTTAGTTTGGAGTTTTTTGGTCGTCCTTGGATCCTGTTTTACATTTTTTGTACTCTACAATTTCTTTGGTGGACCCGAGTTCTGGTACTGGTTGGTAGTTGTTGTGTTTTTATTTATAACTTTAATGAAAAAAAAATAGATTTAAGCAATGCTTTGTTAGTGTAAGCATTGCTTACCTGCATTCATTCTGCTTAGCTGGTGTAAACATTGCTGTGTGGATTTGTGTGGAGCTAAGCACAGTGCAGTATATTAAAATCGGCCAATCACGAAAAAGTGCAGGAAAACAGCCCTATTTAAACCGCACAGGCGGGAATATAGCCATAACCATTTGGGATTGCACACAGCAGGACCAAAATGGCTGGTGTCAGAGAAGGTGTGCACTTCTGAGCGCAACGTTGGGGCATCCAGGAGTCCAGGGTCATGGTTGGGCTCCCAGTTAAAAAACATGACAGCAGGCTGCTGCAGGGCCAGTATCAGGGCTCGAAGTACAAAGCGGAGGCCTTTGATCAGCTTGCACATGATCTCACCAGTGCCACTGGCATACCCCAAACTATTGAGCAGGTACGTCATTGCCATAACGACCTGAAGCAGAGGAGGGGTGCACTCTTGGACCACTGGATCCAAGAAGCCCAAGCGCAGGATGTCCCACCTGTATGTAAGTATGCAGTTTTATGTATCTCTAAGTATGGAAAAAGTTCAACTTGTGACTGTGCAGGTGTGATTAATGTGTGATGTCTCCCTATACAGCTGCTGCAGAGAGGTCCCAGAATGTGCAGGCTTATGCACAATGACTGGCCCGGCTGCATCGGCAGTATGGTGAGTACAGAATAGCCCCTACTTTTACCAGTAAGAAATCAAAATTATAGTAATGGTAGTACTGCTTGTATGTATAATTGTGCTGTAAAAGTCAGGAATAAATGCCTGTGTTAGGTTGCCAGTGTTACAATGGAGTATTCCCAGCTGCTGTGTAAGATAGATATCAGTAGTAAACAATGTACAATACACAGGAGAGGAATATTAGAATGAGTGAACCTGCCAAGAAAGTGCCATGTCAGGGCTACTGTAACAGTTAGAAATGAAAAACATTCCCCTGTGTAAATCATGCAGGAATAGTAATTGTAGAGTTCTGAGTCGTACACAGATATGTATGTCAAAACTAATAAAGGTGATCCCAAACACTGGTGTGTCATCTCACTTGTACCTGATAAATAGAAATGTGTATGTCCTGCAGAATGCATTAACTGAGGTGAACTGATTTAGCACTGCTTGTCTGCATACTTTAGAATGGGCATGTCAAATAACTGGAAAAAAGCAACAGTACATATTTCCATCAGAATGTGTTTTACTTGTTTGTCTGCCAGCATTGTCCTGTATTAACCTTTCCATTTCAGCTGTATGTAGCTGTGAATGTACTGAGAAATGTATAAGGCTAACAGGTGCAGACCTAAAACCTACACTGTGTACTCAGGAATCTAAACTGCAGTATGTAGTTGTAAAACAGTCAAATGTGCAATCCAGCTAATGTGCACATGTTTCATAAACAGTGACACCAATATCTGTTGTGTATGCATAAAATGTACTGAAAATGGGAAACAAATAATGCAACATGTGATAATAAAAAGTACTGTGCACAAAAATATGTACTAGATAGAAATGTCACAAGCAAAACACAACACTTCCCCAGTAGCTCAGTCTGATAAAGACTAGGCCTGTAATTTAATTTTGTACACACAGCATGGTTCGAATCTAGGGACCTCCACTAACATCTTAGTCTGGTTCTACAGTTTTAAACTGCAATCTGAATAGAAAACATAATGTACTGCAACACATGCATTTTCCATGCAGGGCACACAGAAAAAGCAATCTGAATAGAAATACTAGTATGATGTGTATAACTATGAAAGCTGTACAATTGCTGTGTTGACCAACCCCAGTCCTACAAATAGATGCAAGCTGGACAACATCCACACTCTGCAGTCTGGCCCAGACAAGCCTCTCAATTGTCACGCTGACATGGATAGTTTCCCTAGTTGACAAGAAACCTGCACAGAGAGAATGTCCCAGTAGATGATGTGAAAGACACAACACACACTCCTGGGCCTGCAACTAAAATGTGAATCTGAAATATGTGTAGAAACAGCAATGTAATGTGCACAGAGTTCATCTGGACAGGCCCACAGGTAAAGAAATCGGTATAGAAACAGATCTGATGTGTATAACTAAAATAAGGGTACAATTGGTCTGTTGATATCTACAGCTGTTGGTTTGCTGTAGCAGCCCCATGGCCCAGGTAGAGTTTAAGTGTGGTCAGAATGTAGAGCAGTGAATAGTAGTGTACTGACAAATATACTTGATAGCAGTTATCAATTGAATCTGTTCCCTTCTCCCACCACTCAACTGATCCAACCATCACACTGAAACCAATATGGGTATGTTCCTAAACAAACCTCTGCTGTTGGGACCGTTGTTCCATTTGGTTTATCATTGTTTAAACTGTGTGCATACTAATATTCCCTGTTGAATAATCATCTTGACATACCACTAACTGGCATGCTGTTGCAACCCTGAATGCCATTCCATATATGCATGGGTTCTATTTGCTATGGCACTGTTATAATTGCACTGTTTTGGGTTAATGGGAATATCCATGCATGCTATGTTGACTAATGTTGTAATGTGCTGTGCATGACTAACCAATATTCATTGTTAATTTCCACACCATAGCACATATGGGAAGGCAGATCCCAGTGGATCCACCTTTCCCACCCCATCTTGCTGAGGCACCAGGTCCCAGCATGTCTGGGACCCAACCCAGATCTCCCTCATCTACTGGTCCTGCACCACCCTCGGGTGGAACCACTGCAGGGGATGGGGCTCGCTCCCCCCCCCACGAGTGGGCATGGTGAGGACATTGTCACCCGGGATGAGGTCTGTGGCATGGTGTGCGGTGTCCTCCAGACGGAGCTGGATGACCGCCTGTGCCAGGTGGAAGGCAGGCTGTCAAAGCTAGAGGGGCAGGTGGCCTGTCCAGCTCAGCCCCCAGCACAGCCACCTTCAGGGCTGTGAAGGAGTAGTGGTGACTGCCATCAGGTGGGGACATCAGTGCCACTACTACCACTCAGATTCCCAACCACCCTCCCCGTCAAGGTGTCTACCCCCCATGTGTCATACACTGCCCCTGTCTGCTGTCTTCTCTGTCTGCAAATGCAACCTCTCCTACCAAACCTCCCTCACCACACTTACTAATAATCCTTAACATCCCACTCTCACCTTAAAAAAAAGGGCATCTGTCCCACAAAAAAAAACACATCCCATACATAGCTCTGCATTTCACCCAGAGACATGTACCCAGCACACAATCTAAGCCGACCAATCATCTGTATTATATGATGCCCACACATCCCCCTGTAGGGTGTGAGGCTGCAAATTCTAAACTGCCCACACTGAAAGCAACTGTTGCTGCCAAAGAAATGCAGAGCTATGGTCCTTTCCTAAACCCATCCTGCACATCCCTACTTGGTTCTCCTCTTGTTTGTCCCCCTGCTTGACCCAATTTCACCACTTTCCTATCTCCCTTTTTTTTCTTTTCTTTATTTGAAATTAGCATGGGTTTAAGTGGATATAAACGAAGCTAAGCTCATGTAAGCATCAGTTAGCTCCCCTGCTTACAACTGCTTTAAAGTGCCTTAATCAGTCTGTCTCCAACAGCCCCTGTTCTGCCCAGCAACAAAATAAGCAGCCCTTGCAAGTCTCAAACCCAGGACCCTGCATACTACAGCCAAAGTGATTTACCACTAAGCCATGTCAGATATAAATAAATCTCATATTTTCTCAAAAATATTATCCAGTGCAGTCATTCACCAGTAGAGGAAATATATGTATATGTGTGTATGTATATATATATATA
>NC_056732.1:147286774-147377703 GCF_019279795.1 Protopterus annectens
GTTATAGAACATATGTAGGTAGTAATAGTCCACACATTCCAGGATTATGTCTAACAGCATGCATAGATATCCCCATTAACACAAAACACCAGATTTGTAGCAGTTACATAGCAAACAGAACACATGCATATATAGAACCATAGTGGCCCTTACAATGGCATGCAGGTGACATTGTTCGCAACAGGCCACCAATGATATTGTTTCAACATAGAACATGACTACAAACACATTGCACAAATTGTTGTACAATACGATATATGTCCCAACAGTAGGTTTGCTGTAAACATACCCGTTGAGTTGTGTGTTCAGATTGTTGTTGCAGATATGGTGGTGGGGAGACAGAGATGTGTATTAACTACTATTATATCCTTGCAGTATGAGGTCCTCAGACCTTTTTTCCTCTTTATGTCTTTCAGGCACCATGTCACAGGAGCACTTGCCGGTGTACTCCCCCCAGGAGAATGAGGTGATTATGCAACACCTGGTGCAGCACTAACACACCCTGTTTGGATTTACAGCCTATGATCTGCAGGAGAGGACTGCCCTGTGGAACGATCTCATCCACAGAGTAAACAATGTCGGCCTGCATAGCCGCAGTTATGAGCAAGTCTGACATCGGTGCACTGACCTACTCCACCATGCCCGTCAGCATGCTGCTGCAGTTAGGAGGGACCAGCTAGCCATGGAGGGTCATGCCATCCAGCCTCCCCGACACATGCTGAGGAGCTTCTCACCAGCCTTGGGGAACCTGTCAGCCCACAAACACAAGATCCTGCAGAGAGCATTGTGGAGGTGGTTGCTACCCACACAATGGATGAGGAATGTGCAGGTCAGGCCACAGGGCACATCAGTAGACCACTGTTGCATATCCATCTGCATCTGTAGAGTTTAATCATGCATATGTGAGATAAAATATATATAGTCTGTTGCTGTGTTGTAGTAATAAACAGATGTGCATAATCTGTAGTATTGTGAGTTTGTACTGTTGATGTACTGTAATGCTGTTCCCACCCTGTACCAATGCCACAGGTGTGGCTACTGACATCACATCTCTCACACAACTATGTAGGTCCCTGTGGTATACCTCTGGGGCAGCAGCCTGTAGCTGGTGAGTATGGTGTTGTTTGTTCAGGTTTGCCAATACACCGGCCATGTTATGGCCATGGTATTTGCCATGCACACATTTAACACACCTACCCATAATGCATGCTGTACATGTTCACTTACTGTTGCTGTTAACTGCACTGCATCACAGTGGTCACCATGGTGGCATATCTGAAGGGTAAGTAAGAATCCTGCAATATAACTAACAGCCTGCCATTGCAAGATGTGTGCACAGAGATGAACATAATGGTGAGACAAATGGCCTACAGTAAGAACATGTCTGAAACATCACCCTTATACAGTGCTACAACAGTGTATATACCACTATTACAATGGCAACTGTTACAGATCTATACAACAGCATATCACAATACACATTCCACAACCCTTACAACCTGTAATGTGGTCCTAACATGAGCAATGAATGTGTAATATGGAATCATATGTTAGGACAGCATATATGGGGAATACATACCTTGACAAACACTGGAAGCATATGTGTGCATACACTCCAAATAACATATTGTGGAAGCAGCTTTTGAGGTACTAACAGCATTCACTCTTCATGAGCATGGACCTTCCAGCAAGTACAGGTCCCGAATGTCACACCAAGAAATGGTCTGCTGTCCAAGATGTTTGTCCATCAAATGTGCCCACTTACCTGCAACAGAGGCAGCAATGGCTTTCACACATCTTACAAGCCATGGAATGGATCCCATACCCAATAGGTAGCCCACAGGAGTGGGACATGTAGCCTTACCTCACCATTGCATATACCATGGCAAACAGTGCAGACAGTCATATATATGGTGAGGATGTATGGGACAAGATTAATGTAGAAAATAAACAGATGGCCATCCAAAACAGATGATGACACATGTTGAAAACTGGTCATACAGGCTGCCTAGTAACATGCCACAACACTGAGGGAATTGCAGGAATGTCTAGCAAATACTGGCTGTGCAGAACCTGTGTCGACAATCGCCTGGACTCTGCATAAGTGTGGCCCATGGGTTAGGGTAACCATATGGGATAGTTGTTCCACAGGAAACATCAGCCAGGGTTCTCTACAGGTAGCATATGCATAACAACAAAAGTCCCCCAAAGGCATGTGTTGCAATGTGTACTGGTGTACCAAGACCAAGTTGGAAACCTATAGACAGTATCAATTAAGATACATGTGCTGCACAACCAACACCTCACCCCACCTCAGGCCCACCATCCCCATCTGTACCTTGCTGGTGCCAGTGTACACCTGTATGTTTGCCATTCATTAGCAGGGACTAGGCCGGTACACATGGTGTTCAGAATTTGGGACACTGCAAAATGACACATGTGTAGCCCATAGTTGTCAAGCATCTGCAAAAAGGCTGAGGATGGGGAGGCGGTGTCATCGTGAAACACAACAGTGAACTGAAGCAGACATCCAAAGCTTGATGAGAATGGCTGTATCTACACACAGTCAAGGTCATGAATTGTGGCAGACATAACCCTGACTCCACAGCAGTAGTGACAGCACTGTGTGACCTCCAAGGGCTGTGTACATGAGTTGACCTTGCAATCATGCAGAGTTGGGGGACATTTGTAGGGCAGAGTGACCAAATACTGGCAAATGCAGATGGCCCATGTCAGTATACCCCTTCCAGAAATAGTGACTGTTGTAGTACACTTAACAGTTTCTGCAACAAACCATCATGATAAGGGTGTACACACATATGCACCCACAAATTGTATGTATCGCAATCAGCATCTGCACAACTAACACATTTGTTTGACACTGCATTTGATTGCACAGGTCATATGTCACATATCAGGTTTGTGTAATGTTAACAGATGCAGTAATGTGGCCCCATGGCATATCAGGGAAGAGGGTGCCATGTCAGTAAGGGTGTGTACACTCCCCATAGCCACAGTAAGGTTTGAAGGTTGTCAGTGTAAATGTATTTTATTGGCCATACATGCACCGCTGATGATGAGATCTGTAAATCAGACATCAGGCATTCACAAATGACATCTGTCCACATATCATCTCAGGTATGTGTCAGACAAACACATAAGGGCTATGAGCAGCAGAGCAAACATAATTGACACACATATACACATTCAGCAATGGTGTGTACACCTATGAGGTATGGTGCACAGCACATGCCAGGGTACTGAACAGGTGTATAGCAATACCGTGTACATGGGTGCAGTGTGTTCCAGGGTAAGGGGCATCATCTACTAACACAATCCATGCATCACAGAGATGTACAATGTTGTTAACAGGGATTGACTATAGCTGCACAGCATGCTAAGTGCCATATCTCATGCATGTTGACAGATGGGTAATGAGAGGTCTGTGTGTAATATCTTTGTGCAACCTCACCTGTAAATATGTGTGTGTGTGTGTGTGTGTGTGTGTGTGTGTGTGTGTGTGTGTGTGTGTGTGTGTGTGTGTGTGTGTACTGTTAAGCAATGATGTACATGTCTTAAAGTGCGTTTCTTGTTTTCACCTCACAGGTGGCGAGGTGGGTCAGGATTCCTCCTGCAGGCAAACTGATGTTAGTGTCCATACAGACACTGATAATGATGATAGGTGTGTTGAGGCACAGGCAGGGTTGTCAAAGGCTGAAGCTGCACTGTTTGACATCCCACTGTTATCCACCCCATCCCCGCACACAGTCACATTGCCTATACATACCCCATCACCAGTGGTCATAGATGAGGGATAGTTGGAGGTGGTGCCATGAAACAGGACAGTGTGGTGTCTATGGCATGTGTGTCTGAATGCAGCAGCCATAGCCGGATGTCCGGTGGGGTACCACACAGGCGGATGTACAGGGGTGCTCATAGGAGGGCTGCTGGTCATCATGCCCCTGGCAGAAGTGCCACATCTGGTGCCACCAGATGCATGTTTCAGGCCGTCATGGAGGCACAGGCACATATGGAACCGTATACCAAACAGGGTCTGAGGCTGCAGAGGGCTACACATTCAGCTGTTATTGGCAACATCCGTGATCTTGCAGGTACCCATCATTATTTTGCAGGCGTCATGGATAGATGGTTGGATGAGATGATGGAAATCCTCAACCGTGGAATGTCTGTGCTTGAGCATATGGTGGGAGTAGTGTGACAGCCACGTAGACTTAGACCAGCAACACCAACAGCTGGAGGTTGACATGGACATGCAAGAAGTCAGAGAAACTCCTGTAGTGGCAGTACCAGCCCTAGCTCTGCAGGGGGGGTGCTGTACACACCACAACACAGCAGGCCACATGCACGTGCTCCTGGTTGGTCCCAAGAGAGACCTGGATCCAACGGACATATGTCATCATCAGGGGAGAGTACCATATCGTGGCTTGTACCTGGTGGTGCCCGTGGAACCCCTGGCAGACACAGTTCTCATGTCTGTGGCCAGAGATGGTGAACTGCACACCCTGCCAGGTACGGTCTGCAGCTGTCCAACAAACCCCTGTATAGGGCAGCCACATGGCAGAACTGTGTGCATGCATACACACACACACATCACCAACACAGCTAGGGCAACCCCATACCTACACACACACCAAATCACAACAGCCCCATCAATAATTAAACCCCCTCACACACACACATGATGTCAAACGAATGTATGGCTCAGCCTAGGTCTCTGGCAAACCGACAACACACCCTGTGCATATGATGATACCTGTGCTACATCCCTGTCATCCATAACATCGATGCAGGGACAGGCTAATATGGTTCTGATGCACAGGGTGACTGTACTACGGAATACCAATGTAATGCTGTGTAACATGTTTCAGCACTAAAGTTTAATGCTTACATGTCAGGAAGTGTAGCTGTCCAGCCATGCTGCATTATAGCTGTTATTAACACTGAGTGATTGTGGTCTCCATAATGTATTCCGCTTTTGTTGTAGGTGTCCATGTGTCAGCAGGATGTTGGCCTACTGTTGTTTCCTACAAGGGGTATGGCACTGTGATGATATCTTGACTGTGCCATATCCTGGGTACAGCTGAACACATGTCACAGGTCTGTATAACAGTTACTGCATGTGCCACATGCCTGATAGGTCTGGGGGTGTATATAGGTGAGTGCATGGTGGCTGATGTCAGCAGCCCTTCTACAGTGGACAATGGTAAGTGTACTGGGTGGTACACACCACATGTTGGTGTTCAACACACACAAAGGCTTTGGTGTTGATGCAATACACAGAGAATACTGTATACATGGATGTATGTACTTGTGCAAGGAGCCCTTTTAACCTTTGTAATTCCACCAAGACAGCATAGGCACCACAACATATTGGGAAATAAGCAGTATGCTAGTTTAATGTCATTGATGATGGTACTGGCAGGGTCTATGTCCCCTTCCCCAATGTATTGCAATCCTCAACTCAGTAAACATAGGTGTGCTGGTGTGGGTGGCACAGCCCTACCCTTTGGAGGGTGTGAGGTCCTGTAAAACTGCAGACAGTGTGATTGACAACTACTTAACCTGTTTAACATGAACCGTACAGTAATACAGCCAGCTAAGCAGGGGATACACTCAACAATAACTGCAATGATGGTGGCTGTGTCCACAAGATCCTCACCCAGCTAAAATATATATATATATATATACCAACCCCAGTATCGCTGTACAGCTATACAATGGGGAAGAGGGCATTTACACATCTACTACTGGTTGTGATGGAATAAATTTCCACAGGATGATACCTGTGAAATGTTACCATTTGCCAGGCAGTTCTCAGACAGATGACCTCCTGGAACATGTATATTCTGCAAACTGAAGGAGATCCCTTCACATACATACACACTCTTACTTGGCAACACTGGGACTAGAACCCTACCTAGGTATGTAGTGCTACTGATGTGTGTGGCCTTAATTGCATACACCACACAGCTTTTAGGATGAGGTGTGTCCCAGGTTACATGTTAAGTGAAGAACATCACCAGGCCCTGTACAGTATGGTAATGGGGGATGTACTGGTTGTTTATGAACAATACATAGCGTGACATACTGTCATATACACATTGACAAACACATAACAGTCATACACACATCTGTGGGACCTCGGCTTATCAGTGCTAACTACCTTATCAGTATGTCCATTGTGTTACAGATAAGTTGCACACAGCATATGCATCACTGGGCTGGATAGTGTTATCAGTTACCTGTATGGTTGATGGTGACAGTGGTCCCCATCAGTGGAACATGGGACATGTACTGGGGGTACCATGGTGTAAAGACAGTATACCCAGCACCCAGATCCCACAGTAGATATTGTACTCACCAAAACCCATGGTAACACTCTGACATACCCACCATCACACATTGACCGGGACTGCAATACAACCCCTTGTCTATCTCAAGAGTGCTACTACGGGGATATGCATCTAATGCACATGCCACAGGGATAGTAGGGTGATGCATTGTCATGGCTCTCCTATGGTCAGCAACATCACTATCCCTAATACTGTGTGGCAAGGTGTATTGTGTTAGGAGAATGTGGCCTCAGAATGCTGTATCCTACAAATATACACACTTGCATACATACACACACTTGCCAGAACTCAGAGGGTATCACATACCTATCATCCTATTTGTACAACAGTGGTGTGCTGGTACTGCAAGCTCCAGGTAGCCCACAGGGTGAAGAGTGTAACAAGGTACATGCAACGTCCATTACAGCAGCAGCCACATCTAACTATGGCAATGGGGGTGTGTGGTGGGTATGAAGGGCCTCAGGGTATTATCAACTACAGGTCTACAAACACACAGACACTGTTATTCTCAGTAATGCACATGTACACATTTGTCAGTACTGGGGTCCATCGGTGCAGGTGTTCATAGGTGTGTACCAGGATATTGCCATGGAGAGATGAGAAGAGTAGGGGATGTGTGTACAGTGGTATGCCACCTGCCATCTACCAGCAGGCCATCTATCAACAGATACCACGGGGATAATCCTCAGGGTAAGAGTTACATGCAACATCCAGTCAGCTGGTTGCCTCTTGCAGAGGGCCAGTGAGGTGCTCCAACTGACATGTATGCAACATGCATTACATAACATGGTCAGTGTCTGTCTTGGAGACCTGTACCCAAGCATGCTCTGATGATTGTGGTAGTGTAGTTGAGGTATCCATGGCATGTGGTGCATACAGGGTGTGGATTCCTAGCTGTGGCATCCATAACACAGCTAGGCAGACATGTCAGTGTCACTCAAGCATAGATGGCCTGTAAGCAGCCAAGATGAAGTCCTGACATCTGCACATATGTACTGAGGACAGACAGACATCAGCTAGCCAACTGGTTATACAGTAGGATGACTGTGTTGACAGATAGATGTCTGACACTGATAGGTATGCCATTACTACATGACAGCAACCATCAATGACATGTCCTATACACAGTAGTCTACAGTTAATATCCACGTCAGATCAATATCCAGTAGGAAATACTTAATGACACACAGCTCACACACCAAGAACATGATAGTGAGGACTCAGAGTCCATCTTTGCATGCAGGGATGTTTGGTTCCAGTACTACAATCTGCAATCTACTCTTACTTGTGAAAGCACTGTCAATAGTAGTAATGTAATGATACACTACATGCCAGTGTGACTGCATATAACCTGGGATACTACCCATGTATGTAACATATTCAAATGGATAAGAGTGTTGTACAAGCCATATATACTCAGGTGTCCCAGATAGTAGACTCACACCCCTTGTTACTGTAATGACAGCACATAGACGCATGTTATATAAATGGAATTAAATACATTTATTAAAATGTCATTATCCTGCTATTTTATCAGACTGGAATGTGATCACGCTGCTCATACCTGCCTTAACCACTCTGTATCCAACAGTTCTTGTTCTACCTAGCAGCAGAATAAACAGCCCTTGAACCCAGGACCCTGTACACTATAGTCACAGCACTTAACCACTAAACCATCACAGCTGTGAAGATGTTTCATGTTTTTTTCCAATATATCTGTCAATACACATACTGAATAGTAGTGAACAACTGTTTTGACCTCTACAATGGTGTAGTACTTGTAAATGATATTAGTGTTGAATCAAGTATGTTGTATATACATATACACATATCAGATAAATACAGTGTGATACATCTGGGAAGGTATATGCAGCAGTCATGTGTACACATAACAAGGATATGTGTATATATATATATATATATATATATATATATATATATATATATATATATATATATATATATATATATACATTGCTATATATCTGTATATTGCATTACATATATATGGACATATATAGATCTATCTGTGTGTGTGTGTGTGTGTGTGTGTGTGTGTGTGAGTGTATGTGTGTGCGCATGTGTGTGTGTGTATATATATATATATATATATGTATATATATATATATATATATATATATATATATATATATATATATATATATATATATATACATATGAAGATGCATACATATATACCTGTATATATGTAAACATATACATATGTGTATATGTATATATATATATATATATATATATATATATATATATATGTGTGTGTGTGTGTGTGTGTGTGTGTGTGTGTGTGTGTGTGTGTATGTATATCTATATATATATATCTATATATGCATGTATATGTGTATATATCTATATATATATATATATATATATATATATATATATGTATGTATGTATATGCATCTATGTATAGCATATGTTCATAACATGTAGTGGAGTCATACCCCAATAGTCACAACCTTAGTGCAAGGGGATGTCATGCAAGTATTGCAGGTATACATGTAGACTTTTTCTACTGTAACAGGGTTTGTCTTAACAGAAATGTTGTGTGTGAAGTCACATCTGATAAGTTACTGACAAACATCATAAGATCATCATAGTCCAGTACCACACAAATCACAGTAATGATCCTGTGAAATACAGCAGAAATATGACCAATAAATGTGGATAGTCTGACACACTCTGATCAGTCCAGAGGTATACACAGCACCCCTTAGTGCAAGACGTGTGGACCACACACACCTGTCTGTCCTGACACATAATAACTGGAGAAGCAGAGGTCACAAGCCCACATACTACCCACTAGTTAGTGACATACATCTGTACAGCATCCCACTGCTTTGTCAGAAATACACAACAGTACATGTGACAAATATCTGGACATAACATCACACTGGGGAAATACACTGAGCTGCTAAGCATGTCACAAAGCACTGTGAAAACTACAGGCAGACTGCCACAACACTGGCCCCCATTCCTTATGGGGGAATACACATGTACCTGCAAATATAGCAGGCTCTACAGATATGTAACAGCACAGAGTAACAGACACCTGTGTTAAAGTGCATACCCACAACCAATCTGAACACAGCCACAGTCACATATGGTAAGCGTACTTAATATTACAGTATATGGACTGTGTGAACACCATCCTCATATGTGCCACTCACACATCAACCCTACATATACTGGGCCAATACACAGTGTATTCCGATGCCTGACTGTGGTATGGGACATGTGTTGGTTTGGCCCTACAAACACGTACACGGATAGGGTACCATATACTGCAGCAGCGTGCAACATCAAATAGCACAGGACCAAGAACAATGACATCTACCACAGTCTGTACACAGGCCAAGGTACATATTCACATTACACACTCTGTCAACAATCATCATAAGTACACGGACCTCACTAGTGTACACACTACAACAGAATATCCAGGTTTTGTCCTCAAATATAAGGCCTACTATACATAACATGTCTAGCAGTCTGGTATCTCACTGGCTTGTTATCAGGTATGATGTTTGTAAATAATGATGTACTGAACATATGCACCTCTTACTGCATGACATATGTACAAAAGGTTGACAGAGTTGTGGTTGGAGGCACTAACACAGGTCCAATATTGACATGTTGCTGTGATGAACCCATACATTTACTGGTGTAACAGGGTTTGTTGTGACATATGTCTACTGAAGGATATGAAGTCAGTAACTCACATGGCTGTCACCATGTACTGACTGCAATCCTCAGAGTATGCTACTGCATTTCTAAAGATAGGACATGTGTGAATAACACAACACATGTTAAGACTCCGAACACTGGCCAGTCTGCAGATAGCCCTACAGGTGGGAGTTTCCCCAACCACATAACAATGTCATGACAGATATTAAATAATGTAGACCAGCCATATCCACACAAACCCTGTTAAACCAACATTACTTCAAATGTAGAAGAGCAATACTTACATTCTGTCCTCATGTTGGGAACATCCCCCTCATGTTTGTTGGCCTGTCTCCACAGTGTATGTTATAAGAGGTATATCCAACTATCCTCTGTGATGCTGTTTGTCAAACACCGACATGAGGTCTTGCTCACAGTAAATGAAAAGGGCCAACACCCACATGATGTTCTTAGTTATAGGAGTGTGTTTCCATGCAATTGGCTATGGGAATGATACCACAGCTGTTCCACATGCAATCAGCTAGCGGGGGACTGCAATTCGTGCACAGGCCATCAGCTGATCATGAGCATCACTTACAAAACACAAGCTGCTGCCTAAGCAAAGCAGGTGTACTTTTCCACATCCACCAGAGAAGGAGTGAGAGACAGACAGAGACAAAGTAAGAAAGGAAGGGAGTAGGAGAGTAAGAACTAAGCATGTTTGTGTCACACACTTACCAGTACTGGGTTTCAAACCCCTGCCTGACTATGTATTGCTATTACATTTTTGTGTAGTTATTGCACACATCACAAAGCTTACATGTTGGAGAGCTGTCCAAAGGTATCTTTGAAGGTGAGTGACATCAGCAACAGTGTTAAAGGAGGGATAAGGTAACTGTAGTACATGTGGCTGTCCACAAAAGCAGGTGTCAAGGAAGACACAGCCACACTCTCTCAGGGACTCACACACATTATCACAGTTGGTAGGTTCAGGATTAGAATTCCTAACTAGTTTGCTACACTACAGTATTACACAGGTATCACATGCACCACAGAGGTTATCAGGCTGATATATGGGCAAAGGGTATGTCAAGGTGACTGACATCAGAAGGTATGCTACAGTAGGGCAATCGGAGGTGCAGTGAGTGTGATTGGCTTACATATCATTAATCTCCACACACACACACACACACACACACACACACACACACACACACACACACACACACACACACACACACACACATTTGCCAGTACTGATATGCATGGGGTCATTGCTTCACAGGTATGTAGTAGTTGACTGTGCTAGAAGACTGTACAAGGCTAGGCAAAGGGTATAACTTGGCATCAGCTCACATGACAATGGTCTGCAGTGTGGCTCAGGGGTGTAGTCCCTGGATTGGCCCACACAGGTGGGTATTGTATTCACCATCCACTCATCTGGGTTACTATTTTGGGTGGCCAGTGCTTTGCAATGCTTGCCATGTATGTGTTTATATTCCATAATATGGACAGTGTCTGGGTTGTGCACATGTCTCACATGCATGCTCTGTGACATGTGGAAGTATACCTGGGGTTTCTGGGGCATGTTGTGTGGACAGATTGTTATCATCTGATGTGGTATTCCTGACCTCATGTGGTGAGAACTGGCTGTGGAACTGAGGTTGTGCTTGCACCTATATTGACAGCATGACACAGGTATTCACTGGTGTTAGTAGCATCTGTCCATACAGGGCATGTGTATAAGGCATGGTATTTCCTTTATGGGTTACATTTGCAGACTCTACAGTTGTTGCAGGCATCCAGTAAGGAACATAGCAAAGGATTACTGTAAGCAATTATTTGCCTATTGTAGGGATGGAACAGGGTGCCATGTTCTCTGTAGTCCACTACAATCACACCGTGGTTACTATCTGTGGGCAATATACATGGAACTACCAATATAGTGGTTGTTGCCTAGCCAAGTGTGTTTGTGTATGAGACATGGGTGGAGAGTGTTCTCTGGGTAATACAAGGGTTGTCTATATTGTTCACCAATCCATAATGTCACATGTATGGGTATGGATTGTCTACACCAGCCTCTCTGCTGTTTAACATCTGTTGTCCTTGTAAGGTGGACAATGTGACATATAGTAGGTTCTCAATATACGAAATTTGCAAAAACCACCCCACAATGAGTCCTGTTATTACACAATCACAGCTACCGCCACACAGAATACTGATGGCAAACACACACACTTGACAGTACTGAGATTCAAACCTCTACTTAGCTATGTATTGTTACTACAGTGTACCGCATTTATCACACATACCACAGAGCTTATAGGCCTATCCCTACTTGAACAGTGTATTTCAAGGTGAATGACATCAGCAGGCTTGCTAAAGTAGGGCAATGGAAAGTGTAGTGGCTGTGACTTGCCTCAAAAGCATTGATCCATACACACACACACAAACACAGAGTTTTACAGTTGCTATGTCTGGGATTAGAATTCCTACCTAACTAGTACATCACACTATAGCATTATGCAGTTATAGCACACGCCACAAGCTTATAGGAGTAGCCCTTCTCCAAAGGTGTATTTCAAGGTGAATGATATCAGCAGGCTAGCCAAAGTAGGGCAATGGAAAGTGTAGTGACTGGCCTCAAAAGCATTGATCCCTACACACACAAAGTCTCACAGTTGCCAGGTCTGGCAATAGAGCTCCTACCTAACTAGTACATCACACTATAGCATTACACAGCTATAGCACACACAATGGAGCTTATAGGGTTAGCCCTTCTCCAAAGGTGTATTTCAAGGTGAATGACATCAGCAGGCTTGCCAAAGTAGGGCAATGGAAAGTGTAGTGACTGGCCTCAAAAGCATTTATCCCTACACACACAAAGTCTCACAGTTTCCAGGACTGGGATTAGAGCTCCTACCTAACTAGTACATCACACTATAGCATTACACAGCTATAGCACACACAATGGAGCTTATAGGGTTAGCCCTTCTCCAAAGGTGTATTTCAAGGTGAATGACATCAGCAGGCTTGCCAAAGTAGGGCAATGGAAAGTGTAGTGACTGGCCTCAAAAGCATTTATCCCTACACACACAAAGTCTCACAGTTTCCAGGACTGGGATTAGAGCTCCTACCTAACTAGTACATCACACTATAGCATTATGCAGCTATAGCACACACCATGGAGCTTATAGGGTTAGCCCTTCTCCAAAGGTGTATTTCAAGGTGAATAACATCAGCAGGCTTGCCACAGAGCTTATAGGGCTAGACTTTCTCCAAATGTGTATTTCAAGGTGAATGACAGCAGCAGGCTAGCTAAAGTAGGGCAATGGGGAGTGCAGTGTGTGTTTGTATGGGCCATAAACCATTTTTGGAAGCACACAAACAACACTCAGTCACACACAACTTTACATTTGACAGGACCGTGTATACAAGTGCTAGATGAATGACTTGCACTGTCATGTTACACAGTTATCACAAGCACCATAGCCACTATAGTGCTGAGGGCTACCAGAAGCAAAGGTCTACAGTGATAGACATTTGCACATCATGTGGTATTGGCCAATTGGATGTGTGCTGGGTGGGACAGGCTTCATGATGGGAAGCTCTTTGTCACTGCCTGTCACTCTCTTCCCCACATCTATGTATGTGTATGTTTGACCTATTATAGTGCATTGTCCTTGGATATATGTGTGTATTCCTATCTGATGTGCGTGCAAGGCATGACTGGTGTGCAATGTGGAGTGTGTGCACAAACATCTGCGACTGACAGATATGTATAGTCTACTGTTGTTGCCAGACATGGGCTTCATTTCTGTAAGTGTGGGAGCATGTCCAGTAGGACCTTCTGTATTGAATGTGTGAATCCATTCCAAGTAGGTTGTACTCAAGTGCAGGCATTTGTGTTTTAGACCTACAGCTAGCAACCTGTTTCTGCAGGATATCTGTAAATAGGTTGACAATATGGGGTCACAATGTGCAAAGGATAGTGGGATACTGTAAATAATTGTGTCTGTGCTGCTTCTGCTACATGGTTTTGGTGTTAGCAGAGATATTCAGACATATGTACTGTTTTACACTGTGATGTTTTATGTCATCAACTACTGACAGGTATATGTATTTGCCTGCAGTAATTTCCTGGGGAATACAAGATGAATGAAGCTGTGTCCAGTGTTGTGGTCTGCAGTCTACATATTCTTGCACAATCATGCCATTCTGGAGGGGGAGCTGCAGACACTTGCTGATGGGTCTGTGTAAATGGTTCAGCACCTTGGTACTGTGGTGGCTGAGGATCCCATGCTTGTACATCTATCGACATAGCAAAAACACTGGAAGCACTCAAAATGTGCCAGTAATCCAAAAACAGAGTGCAGAACCGCCAAAGAAGAACTGCCAATAACTCCCGTAACTTCTCATTAAACACATTTTAAAGAAGTTACGGGAGTTATTGGCAGTTCTTCTTTGGCGGTTCTGCACATCTATCGACATGACAGAATGGCCATATCTTGCTGTGGCCATACCTCACAGCTGTACAGATTCACACAAGATACCCAGAGGCAGGGCTCACATTTCTGGTCATTACCACTTCACAATGTGGTTTACGAGCAGGTTTGCAGCCACCCATTCCTGTGCTTGCAGGCAGGGATAGTATGTGCACACATCTGAGTTTCAGACCTCACACACTCCATGGCATCCATGCTTTTACCCCCCCCCCCCCTCTGTTATTCTATCCTCTTCCTAACATTATGCAAACGATAAAGTATCTCTATAGTTATTACTTCATCCCAGAAGTATTTATGGGTTGGTCCACAGTTCATGTAGTAGGACATGGTAGACATGCTACTGGGATTTGTCAACATGGCCTTGCATTTGTGTTCTGTGGACTGTGTTATGTCGTTATTTGAGTCCATGAGATAACATATATTGGCAGTATGGGTGAGACACAGGCCTTTGACAGAGGACTGTAGAACATTTGGTAGTGATGCAGGCCATCTGTAGCAGGTCATTGCATTGTGTCACTCCTACAGTCCCAGGCTGCAATCCACTGTATTCCCCTAGGGTGACAGGGTAGGTGTGCAAGATGTTAATGGCAATAGTTTCTGTCCTTATTAATCCATTGGTGTGGATGCTGGCAGAGTACTGCTTACAGCTAGGGACATACCTGCATGGGACACCTCTTCAGCATGCTGCATTTTGTGGATATTCCCATACAGAGGTGGGGATCATTGTACTCATTCCCAACAGCAGGGATATGACCTGTGAGGTACCTGTGGCTGATTGTGGGGTGAGCTGAGTGCATGTGTGCTATGGAAGCTACTTGCAGCTGACTCACAGATATATGTGGGACATTCCACTTATGCTGGCTTGTGCAGGGACATCAGCGGTTTCTCAGTACTTCATACCTGTGCCTTTTGTGGTCATCCAGTGTTTGGCCAGACTACATCAGTATTCCATACTACACAGCCAACTAATGTGCTGCTAACCTGTATGTACAAATCCAAAGGCGTGTTCATAGGTTCATAGCTTCATAGGTTGGTACTAGGCTATCAGCCCTAGGGCCTATACAAGCCTAGCCATAACAATTCCCTGGATATTTCTTCCCACAATATTTACTTCCCTGGACCCCTGTCCATTTGACAGTAATATTTCATGCACTCTCTGTCTAGGGTACTTCCACCTGTGTACTGTTTGTATGTCTGGGCCCACATTCATGCCATGTCCATATTTCAGATGGTGACAGATATTACTTCTGAACAATTAGTATGGATTACTGCTGGACTGAGTCTTGCTGGGATGCATTGTGTTTGGCTCTGCAGTTGTGAGAACTTGGCCCTGTCATCAACAGTACTGGACACTGGCCACAGGGACGCAACCCTCCATGCCTACATGCTGACCATTTTCACACAATATACAACACATAGCAACCTAACACACAGAACCCTGCATATTGTACATGTGCAACAATCTATCCTGCTACTTTGGCCAGTTCAGATAATCTGTGCTATACTGTTATTATACCCACACATATATGTTACTACATTTCTACATAGGATTGTGGAGGGGCACACCTGACAACTGTAAACATTTGCTATGACTGTACTGGTATTTCAGGTACTCTGTTGGCTTCCATTTCATTCTGCATTCTGTCCTATCATGCAGACTAGAGGCATATCAGTGTAGTACAGTTCTTAGGTTTTATTGACCTACATTTCAGTTTCAGACTTCTTACCCTTCAGAACTAATATCCCACTGCCTGACCTGTTGTAGTCTGTTTGTGTTGGTCTGGAGGGGGGGCTGTTCTCCATTGCCATCAATCGGAGGCCTTAGCACAGCCTGTCTTTGTGTCTGTCTACACCTGTCCTGCTGACTGAGAATGTTGGGTATGTGAGCCTCACTGACATGCATGTGTGTGTCCTATGGACACACATTTGGCCCACCACATGTCCTGCAGTGGGTTTTGTCACCTTGTCTAGTACTGCCTACTATGTTGATACCAGTATTTGTTATGGATTGCATGCTGCCGATATAGGTGTCTACTATCTGCTGCCATCCCATTCAGCCACCCAATTCCCTTGCATGCTCACATCCATACCATAGATACAAGTAGCAGAACATACTACTCCATTCAGCAATTGACAGTGAGAGTGACTTACCTTGTGGCTGTGCCAGTATTGAGGATGGTGCTGGAGGGCTATGTTGGATGCACATAGTACACTCCCTATACATGGTTAAGCACAGGTAGTATCATGTTTGGCATCCCTTTTAGTGTATGTGCGAGTCAGAGAGAGGTGTCATTCTCTGGGTTCCTACCGTGTCAGCGTATGTGCTATGAGATGCCTCTTTGCCAAGGCCTGGGCATACTGGGCACGCCTCCTTCTGCCTACAGGGGCAAGCTCAGGTTGTTCCTCCTCCGAGTCACTCTGTGGCTGTGCTGGCCTTGGCAATGGTGAGGTGGCTGTGTGGCCCTGCCCCATGCTGTTCCTGATGCAGCTGTTTCTGCAGGATCATATTGTGTAGCATGGCACATACAATAACAATCTGAGTACATGTAGCTGGTGAGTACTGCAAGGCTCCACTGGATATATCCAGCCACCAGAACCTTGACTTGAGCATCCCAAACACATGCTCTATTATGATTCTGGTCTGTGCATGTGCCTCATTATGGGGTTCTTGTTCAGGTGTATGTGCATTTCTGATGGGTGTCATCAGCCACGGCTCCAGTGCATAACCAGCATCCTCCACTAGGTGGCCATATGGGATGCTCCCATTGGCAAATCTCTGGTACAGCTCCGTCATATGCCAGATGTGGGAGTCGTGATAGCTTCCAGGGTTGCCAGCACACACATTCATTATAATGCCCTGGGCATGGCACATGACCTGGCAGTTGATGGAGGGGAAGCCCTTGCGGTTTATGTAGACTCTACCCCGCTCACCAGGTGGTGCTTTGATGTGTATGTGCATGCAGTCTATAGTACCCACTACTTCAGGGTATTCTGCTATTTGGTGGAAGAAATGCATATGGCTGGTCAACGCCTCACAGGTGTTGAGGAAATATATATGCTCCCCAGCATGTGCTGACATGGCATCCAGGAACTGGTGGAGTACCCTGGATGCTTATGCCTGTGAGATCCCCATGATATCTCCAGTTGGCCTTTGGAAGGTAGCTGTGGTTAGTATTCTTAAGCCTACACATACCTTGGTATCCACTGGGATAGGTTCCCCTCTGTTGGTTCTGTGTGTGAGGCTTGGCCAGAACAGCTCAACAATTTGCTGTAGGAGGTCCCCGTCCACCCTATAGCACTCCACTATCTCCAGCTCATGTAACCCCTGGTAGGTTACCCTGGGTCTGCACACTCTTCTCCTTCTCCTAACTGTGGGTTGGTTGTCAGCATTGCCATCCTCACCACCCTCAGCCTCTTCCACATGTTGATTTATGAGAGCAAAACCAGCCCCTATTGTTTTGTTGCTTTTGTTAGGTACAATTTCCCCGTTTGTGTACACCAGCAGTGTAGCGTTTGTGGGAAAAAACAGAGGGAAAGGTGTTTGCATAGTTTATAGTAGTGTGCTGGGCTGGGCTGCTGCCTGCGTAATTGGCTGGTTCTGATACATTTCACCTGCCAGCTATGCTAGTTCTCCTTGATTACCTTCCTGTTGCTATTTTCCCTTCCCATTCCCTTCTTGTTTAAGCCCCAAGGAGCGCCGCGCAAACCCAGTGCTCAGCTGTGAATACAGTTGCTATTTCCTGTTTATTTTTAAAACCCGATGCACACTGCGCACAGCTGTTTAGGCAATGTAAACACCGTTTAGCAGAAACTGGCCCTCCCTGGACATGATCACACTCTGCATTTCTTAGTGGAAGACAATACAGCCTTAGACACACCCTCTGCCTTAGCTGTTCTTAGCTAAGTGCAAACACGGGCCATAGGGCTCCAATAAGCTTACAGCATGCATGACACAGCCCCTTATGAAGTCATCTAGCTCTTAGGCTTACACTGTGGTCTTAATGCACCTACACAGTTGGGTGCAAGCTAGCACTGAGCGGAAATCTGTGATTCAGTATCATTGCCCTCATTTGCATAGGATTGACTGCTAATGCATGGTTACAAATCCGACACTCAGCCTTCTCCCTTAGCAGCCACTATTCCATGGTCTTGTTGTGTTATGCATGCCATTGACTCTTATGGCAGAATTATGATTTTGGTTTAAAAGCTTATTTCCAGCTTTTTTTTTTTTATTTTCGGGCCGATCCCGTTTGCACACGACTGCCCTGTGCTTAAACGACCGAAATCGTCCAACAAAAAAAGTTAATTTTTATAATTTTGAAATTATTTTTCACACCTATGGCTATATATTTGGCCCTTGGCATGCCTAACCCTTCTAATACATGCATTTTTATGAGCTGTCATGCCTCTGTTTTGTAGTTTGCAGAAATGTATTCAGCTACTGGCTGAATACATTTCTGCAATCTACACTATTCATGCATGGATGTCTGCCTGCTTCCTGGATCGCTAATTCACCTCATTTACATGGTTTTCACCAGCAAATGAGGTAATTAGCATACAGTGGCTGTGTCTGTGCAGGAATAGTGCAGGAGTGCTTGTGCACATCCCGGGATCTTATTCTTTGATCGCACGGCAGCCATATTGCCTGCAGCAGCTCTTGCACTATTCCTGCATGTCGTGCAGACCTTGCTGAATCCTGGGGATAGTCTCTGTAAAAAATAAACTGAACACAACATTAATATCTATTATTCAAACACATTTGTTTCATCCTTAAAATTACCTTAATGCTGAGAGCAGTACTGATACCAGGCTCAGAAACAGCCTGTAAATGAATGATCCAGTCATACTCACAAACTTCTAATTTATTGTTCAGATATCCACCCTTCATATTTTTATTTAATGCATTAACTATCCTATAGCAGAAGTCATGGCCAATCCATGTTTGGCAATATGTTTAGCTAAAGCATTAGTGCTAACATTTCAATGTATCTTGGAACAATGTTCGGTAATTGGATCCTTAAGTCTTTGAGTACATTTCCCTATGCAAAATGCCAAGCATTTTACATAAGTAGCTAAACAAACAATATTAAACATATTACAGGTTGAAAAACATCTGAAAACATACCTTCTTTCCATTTTTGGCTGTATAAATTCATTATTGCTAAGTACATACCTACAACAAACATGATTATAAAAGGGAAATGTCCCAGATCTAGTAGCTAGTCCCTTGCTAACATTACAGTTCATATCCTTATAACAAAGATTTTTTTTAAGATTGGAACAGATCCTGTATGCAAAGTTGAATCTATTCCCAATAATCTGTTTAAGTTCTGGCATTGCTTCCAAGATACCCCAATTCCCAGATATAATTTTCTTAATCAAATTAGTTCTCTTGTTATAGGTAGTAACATAATGTAAATGGCCCTGTTCTCGAACTTGAGACATTCTGAATACTGGTGTTCCTTTCTCTAAAATATGGTCTAGCTCAGCCCTGTCTTTTCTTCATAACTTCCTGCATACGTTCATTGAAGAGACAGCCATCATAGCCTTTCTCCCAGAACTCCTGTGACATATCATTCATCTGCTCCAGGCATTTTTCCTCACTGTTATTAAGCTGACTAACCCTCAACAACTGGCTTTTGACAATGCCCTTAATGGTATGAACAGCACGCTTGCTATTCCTATGTGTGTATCTACTGGCCTGAACTTCATTCCAAAAAATACATGTAATAATGGCATTGTTTACTCACCTCACTTTACATCAAGGAAACAAATCTCATTTCTTGACAAGTTGATAGGTTGAAAGAACAATACTATGCTTTTGGTCCAGAGGCCCCTTATAAGCCTAACCATGAATTTTGCCCATGTTCCCACAAAGTCAGCACCTGTTTCCTCTGTCCAGCAGGGACACAGGTAGGATCCCAGGGGTGTATTTATTGTTTCCCATCCAGTCTTCCAGGTTCTTAAAGAAAGCTAGTGCGGTACTCTGCTTGACATGGAAAGGGAGTCTGTTCCACAGAAGGGGAGTTTTTGGGACACAACTCTATCCCGCCTACAAGTTCTATTAATGTCACAGATGAGGTTGAGGCCTTGTGTGTGGGTTGCTCAACTTGAAATTCAAAAAACTAGTTGTATTATCTAGATAATCGATAAAATGAACCAACTCTGACTGATCGCCTTCCCAAATCAGGAAGACGTCATTAACAAAATGTTTATAAAATGCTAATTCACATTTATATACAGGTGAACAATTATCGAAAAATGTTGCTCAAAGCTATTGGGTCGATACTTTTAATAAACTGTTAACTGTCAGCATTTCCAGAGTGGGGAGTTTTTCTCTATTGTGGCTTTTACATCGGTCTACACATGTGGTTTACCCTTGTAGTGATCAGTTTTTGCTGTTCTAGATTTTTTAGGTTATTTGAATCTACTTCAGGCTCTGTCTAGTTGATTTTTATGAAATTGTGGGTTGACACAGTCTACGTTTGATTTGAACTTTGATACTGGCTTGCATTCTGCAGGTCATTCACTGTATGAAATGTTGGTGGTACGTATGAATCCTTTACTTGCACAAATGACTGGTTATAGCAGTAGTAGTTTGGAACCTGCCACTGGTCATGCTGACAATTTCAAATCCTGAACTTGAAGCTTTAGAAAGGAAGGGGCAAGCCTTTAAGAGGCTTCAATGGCAGCACTTTTGCTTTGCAGCTTACTTGGATTTTGGGATTGTTCCTCGAGGACTGAGGATATTAAAAATGCCAGCTTTTGGTAATACTTATCCTGAGCTCCTGAAGAAATGGCAGGAGCTCATTTTAAAGCTTAGTGCTTTAATGAACCAGCTTTTTTTAACAAAACTGAAACTGAACAGCAGGAGGAGATAATGAAACTGGAAGGTAAGACAGTTAGCATGTCTTCTTTTACAAATTCTGCACATATCTACAGTCTGATGCTTGAAAGAATAACCAAGTATGAAAATCGGTTGGAGCTTACAAAAAAAACAGTTGTTTCGGAGAGATTTAAATTACTTTAAATCCAGGAACATTTTTTCATGACCTAGAGAACAAGTGAATAGCGTAACACTCAGAAAGGTTCCACGTATGCTTTAGACTTGTTTTCTTTATCTGAGGTTGCTATTCCCAATAAGTCTACTGAGCAGCTTGGGCGACCTGACAGGAATGTGGAACCTAGTACATCGGTTCAGAAAGTCACTATTGTTCAGTCAGCGAATGTTATGCAACCTGTTAATAATGTGGAGGCCATTTATGCTATGGTGGAGGGTGGAAATTCAAATACCATGGGCAATTTTCATCAGGTATCCCTACCTTTATATCCCAGCTTACCAGAGATACTGAAAACAGGCAACAGGGACTCCTCAAGCGGTCGATCACAAAGGAAAGGAGGCAGCAGAGGAAGGTGGAGGTACAACAAACCTCAAACTCAGAACCGCTTGAGACATCAGCTTCGTTAAATGACTTTGTGGTTGTTAGCCTTTCTAATTTAGAGTTAACTGCTGCTATGTCATTGCTGAAGAGAGGTCTCCAATTCATTCCATCAAATACAGAAACTGTTGTTGAAGCCCTGACTGATTTGAAAGTGTTCATAAGGAATCTTAGTTTAAAACTTATTATTAAAGATCTTCAGTCTCTAGTTCTCAGTTGTCTAAGAGGCCTAGTATATTTATACCTGTCAGCTGTCTGGTTTCCATAATACATGTTAGAAAGAGTTACGTAAATTATATAAATGGAGAGAAAAGGAAATATTTTATAATCTATCATTTAAGAAGCATGAAGCCCTTGGGAATTTACAGCAAAATAATGACACTGTCATAATACAGGCGGATAAAAGTGGGGCTGTGGTGATATTGGATAAGAGAGATTATATGACTTGTTGAATGATTTCTCTAAAGATGAAGCCACCTTTAAAAAGATCAACATCTATGATATTAGTTTAATATGTATGTATATAATATCTCTGTTGAATTATTTAATATTTTTTAATGTTCCCTGCCCTGTGACACCAATACTTTATGGGTTGCCTAAAATACACAAAAACTTAAATCACCCCCTCCCATTAGACCAATTGTGTTTGGAGGTGGGTGGATAACCGAACCCATATAATTATATCTGCAATCTGTTCTGGGTACATGTCTTCCTAAAGTCAAAAGTTATATACGGGATACAGGTGATTTTTTATCTAAACTATATGAGTGGTATGATATTAAAAAATATGTCGAATTTACTTTTGTCACATTGAACATTAATTCTCTGTTCACAGTAATTCTGAATGACTACAGAGTAGATGCTGTTCACGATTTCCTCTGTGAGCATGATGATATGCATGGAAGAGAGGTAGAAACTATCTGTGAATTATTGGAAATGGTTTGACAAATAATTTATCTTTGACCAATGTGTATGCAATCAGGTAGATGGCATAGCAATGGGTACTTCCATTGCAAATACGTATGCCAATATCACTCTGAATCAATGGGAGCAACAGTTGGTCTATAATTGTCCACTTGTATATAAATGTAAACTAGCATTTCATAAACGTTTTGTTGATGATGTCTTCCTGATTTGGGAAGGCAATAAGAGTTGGTTCATTTTGTTGATTATCTAAATAATACAACTAGTTTTTTTGAATTTCAAGTTGAACTTTTCAAGAAATGTGATTTGTTTCCTTGAAGTAAAGTTGGGGTGAGTAAATAATGCCATTACTATGTGTATTTCTAGGAAAGAAGTTCAGGCCAATAGATAGACACATAGGAATAGCATGCATGCTTTTCATACCTTAAAGGGCATTGTCAAAAGCCAATTATTGAGGGTTAGTTGGCTTAGTAACAGTGAGGAAAAATGCCTGAAGCAGATGAATGATATGTCACAGGAGTTCAGGGAGAGAGATTATGTTGGCCGTCTCTTGAATGAACTTATGCAGGAAGCTATGAAGGAAAGATAGGGCTCAGCTAGACCATATTTTAGAGAAAGGAACACCAGTACTCAGAACATCTCAAGTTAAAGGACAGGGCCACTTACGTTATGTTACTACCTATAATAAGAGAACTAATGAGGTTAAGAAAATGATATCTGCAAATTAGGGTATCTTGGAAACAATGCCAGACGTTAAACAGAATATTGGGAATAGATTCAACTTTGCATACTGGAACTGTTCCAATCTTAAAAAAAATGCCTTTCTTATAAGGATATGAACTTCAATATTAGTAAGGGATTAGCTACTACATCTGGGACAATTTCCCTGTTATAATCGTGTTTGTTGTAGGTATGTACTTAGCAATAATGAATTTATACATCCAAAAACGGAAAGAAGGTATGTTTTCAGATGTTTTGCGACCTGTAATAGCTACATATGTAAAATGCTTGGCATTTTGCATAGGGAAATGTACTCAGAAGACTTAAGGATCCAGTTACCAAACATTGTTCCAAGATATGTAGAAATATTAGGACTAATGCTTTAGGCAAACATATTGCCAAACATGGATTGGATTGTGATTTCCACTACAGGGTAGGTAATGTATTAAACAAAAGTAAGAGGGGTGGTAATCTGAACAATACATTAGAAGTCTGAGAGTATGAATGGATCATTAATTTACAGGCTGATTCTGAGTCTGGTATCAATACTGCTGCCTGCATTAAGCCAATTTTTAGGATGAAACAAATGCGTTTGAATAATAGATATTAATGTAGGGTTAAGTTTATTTTTACAGGGACAATATGTTGTTATACATATTTATATACCCCCAGATTCAGCAAGCCCAGGAGCTCCAGCAGGCAATATGTCTGCTGTGCGATCCAGGAATAAGCTTTAGAGACGTGCACAAGTGCGCCTGCACTAGCCCTGCACAGACTCAGCCCCTGAATGCAAATTACCCCATTTGCATGAGAAATCCATGCAAATGAGGTGAATCTGTGATCCAGGAAGCTGGAAGCTGGCCATGCAGGACTAGAGTAATCTGTAGAAATGAACTCTGCCAGTAACGGAGTACATTTCTGCAAACTACAAAACGGAGCCATGACAGCTCCAAATAAAGGGTGGATATTATGTGGAAAGCATGCCAATGGCCAAATATAAGGCCATTGGCTTGGACAACAGTTGCAAAAATAAAAAAAAAAATCAACTTTTATTTTTTTTAGCCGATCTCGGCTGTTTAAGCGTAGGGCAGCGGCGCACAAACGGGATTGGGCACAACATAAGAAAAAAACCTAAAATAAGCATTCTGACCAAAATCACTATTTTGCCATTATACTCAATGGCAGGCAGAAGACAACATGACCAGTGAATAGTGGTTGCTAAGGGGGGAGGCTCAGTGTGGGACATGTAACTATGCATCAGCAGGCAATCCTATGCAAATGAGGGTAATGATACTGAATCCCAGATTTTCCCTGCATGCTAGTCAGCACCCAATAGTGTAAGAGCAGGAATAGCTTGGTGCAAGCCTAGGAGTTAGCTGACATCATAGGGGGGGTGTCAGGCATACTGTAAGCAGATTGGAGCCCTGTGGCTTGGGTTTTCCCTTAGCCTAGCAGAGCTAAGCAAGGGTGTGTGTCTGAAGCTGCCTAGCACTCTTTACATTGCCTAAGTGGGTGTGTGCACCGCACATCGGGTTTTAAAGGAAAAAAAAGTAAACCAGGAAATACCAACTCTGTGCACATTTGAGCACTATGTTTGTGCAGCGCATCCCCGGGTTTAAACAGGAAGGCAATAGGAAGGGAAAACAGAGGTAGGAAGGTAATCTAGGAGAATTAGCATAGCTGGCAGGTGAAATGTATCAGAATCAGCCAATTACACAGGCAGCAGACCAGCCCAGCCCAAAACACTACTATAAACTATGCAAACACCTATCCCTCTGTTTTTTCCCACATACTCTACACCACCAGTGTATACAAGCGGGGAACTTTTAACAAACAAAAACAACAAAATGACAGGGGTTGCAATAGCTGTCATACAATAACATGTGGAAGAGGCTGAGGATGTGAATGCTGTCAACCAACCCACAGTGAGGAGACGGAGAAGAGTGTACAGACCCAGGGTAACCTACCAGGGGCTACATGAGCTGGAGATAGTGGAGTGCTATAGGGTAGATAGGGACCTCCTACAGCAAATTGTTGAGCTATGCTGGCCATGCCTCACACACAGAACTAAGGTATGTGTAGGCCTAAGAATACTAGCTACAGATACCTTCCAAAGGCCAACTGAGGATATCATGGGGATCTCACAAGCATCAGCATCCAGGGTATTCCACCAGTTCCTGGATGCCATGTCAGCACATGCCGGTGAGCATATATATTTCCCCAACACCCATGAGGTGTTGGCCAGCAATATGCATCTCTTCCACCAAATAGCAGAATATCCTGAGGTAGTGGGTGCTATAGACTGCACGCTCATATGCATCAAAGCACCACCCGGTAAGCAGGGTAGGGTCTACATCAACCACACGGGCTTCCCCTCCATCAACTGCCAGGTCATGTGCGATGCTCAGAGCATAATAATGAATGTGTGTGCTGGCTGCCCTGGAAGCTATCATGATTCCCACATCTGGCATCTGACACAACTTTACCAGAGATTTGCCAATAGGGACATCCCTTATGGTCACCTAGTGGGGGATGCTGGTTATGCACTGGAGCCGTGGCTGATGACACCTATCAGAAATGCACACACACCCGAACAAGAACTCCATAATGAGGCACACGCACAGACCAGAATTATAATAGAGCATGTGTTTGAGAGTCATGGTTCCAGTGCCTGGACACTTCCGGTGGAGCCTTGCAGTACTCACCAGCTACATGTACTCAAATTGTCATCGTATGTGCCATGCTACACAATATGATTCTGTGGAAACAGCTACAGCAGGAACAGCACAGGGCAGAGCCACACAGCCCCCCACCATTAGCAAGGCATGCACAGGCACAGAGTGACTCAGAGGAGGAACAAACTGAGCCTGCCCCAGTAGGTAGAAGGAGATGTTCCCAGTATGCCCTGGCCTTGGCAAAGAGGCAATGCATAGCACATACACTGACACAGGAGGGACTCAGGGAATGACACCTCTCTCTGACTCACACATACAGTAAAAGGGATGCTAAATATCACACTACCTGTGCTCAACCATGTGTAGGGAGTGTACTATGTGCATTCAACATAGGCAGCCCTCCAGCACCACCCTCAATACTGGCACACCCACAAGGTAAGTCACTCAACTTACCAACTGCCGAATGTAGTAGTATGTGTTGTAACCTGTATCTATGGTATGGATGTGAACATGCAAGGGAATCGGGTAGCTGAATGGGATGCCAGCAGATAGTAGACACCTATAGTGGCAGCATGAGATCTGTAACAAATACTGGTGTCACCATAGTAGCCAGTATTACACATGGTGACAAAACCCACTGCAGGAAATGTGCTGGGCCACATGTGTGTCCATATGACACACACATGCCAGTCAGGGAGGTTCACATACACAACAACAGTCACATTCAGCAGGACAGGTGTAGACAAATGCAAACAAAGGCTGTGCTAAAGCTTCTGAATGATGCCTATGGGTAACCTCCCCCCCAGGCCTACACAGACAGACTACATCAGGTCCAGCAGTGGTATGTTAGTTCTGAAGGGTAGGAAGTCAGAAACTAATATGTAGGTCAATCAAACGTAAGACCTGTACTACACTGATATGCCGCTAGTCAGCATGATAGGTTAGAAAACAGAATGAAATGGAGTACCTGACATACCAGTACAGTCATAGCAAATGTGTACAAGTGTAAGGTGTGCCCCCCCAATTCTGTGTAGCAATGTAGAAACAGTCAGGTGTGCCCCCGCCATATCCCATGTAGACATGTAGTAACAGTCAGGTGTGCCCCCCAATACTATGTAGAAATGTATTAACAGTCAGGTGTGCCCCCCCAATCCTGTGTAGCAATGTAGAAGTAGTCAGGTACGGCCCCCACCAAATCGTATGTAGAAACAGTCAAGTGTGCCCCCCAATCCTGTGTATAAATGTAGAAACAATCAGGTGTGCCCCCTCCCCCAATCCTATGTAGAAATGTAGAAACAGTCAGGTGTGCCCCCCAATCATGTGTATAAATGTAGAAACAGATGTGCCCCCTCCCGCAATCCTGTGTAGAAATGTAGAAACAGTCAGGTGCCCCCGCAATCTTGTGTAGAAAAGTAGAAACAGTCAGGTGTGCCCCCCAATCCTGTGTAGAAATGTAGAAACAGTCAGGTGTGCCCCCCCAATCCTATGTAGAAATGTAGTAACAGTCAGGTGTACCCCTAATCCTATTTAGAAATATAGTAACAGTCTGGTCTGGCCCCCAATCCAATGTAGACATGTAGTAACATGTATGTGTAGGTATAATACCAGTGGAGCACAGATGACCAGAGGTGGCCAAGGTAGCAGGATAGATTGTAGGATTTGTACAATATGTGTGTGTTAGGTTGGTGTGCATTACATATTGTGTGAGAGTGGTCAGTATGTATGCATTTAACCTGGTGGCCATTGCCCACTACTGCCGATGACAGGCCCAAGTTTTCACAACTGCAGTGCCAAAGACAATTCCCCCCAGTATAACACATGCTAGCAGTAAGCCACTGTAAATGTATGGTGGTAATATGTGTCACCATCTGAAAGAGTGACATGGCTGTTGGGCTAGATATACAAGCAGTACAAAGGGGAAAGTACCCCAGACATACAGTATATAATGTGTAACTGTGAAATGGACACACCTTTGGAATTGTACATACAGGTATGCATCACATTTTCTAGGCCTGTAGTAGGGAATACCGGTGTTGTCTGCTCAAACACTTGCAGATCACAAAGGTGATAGAACTGATGTATTGGGAAACAGTTGACGTACCTGCACATGCCAGCATAACTGGAATGCCCCATGCATATTTGTGAGTCAGATGCAAGTAGTGTCCATAGCACACATGCACCCAGCTCACCCAAACACCACCCACAGGTACCACTCTGGTCATATCCCTGCTGTTGGGAATGGGTACAATATGACCCCCACCTGTATATGGCAATAGTGAAAGAAAGCAGCATGCAGTGCAGGTGTCCCATGCAGGTGTGTCCCTAGCTGTAGGTAGCACTCTGCCAGCATCCACACCACCTGATCAATACTGATAGAAAGTATTGGCATGAACACCTAGCACACCTACCCTGTCACCCCAGGGGAATTTACTGTATGGCAGTCTGGGACTGTAGGATTGACAGAATGCAACGGCCTGCCACAGCTGGCCCACATCACCACCAAATGGCCTACAGGCCTCTGCTAAAGGTCTGTGTCTCACACATACTGCCAATGCATGTTATATCATGGACACCCAAATAACATAATACACTCCACATAAGCCATATGCAAGGCCATGTGGACAAACCACAGTAATATGTCCACCATGTCCCACTGCATGAACTGTGGACCAACACCAAAACACAGCTGTGATGAGGTGATAACCTTAGGGAAAGTTTCAGAGAATGTATGCATAATGTATGGAAGAGGATAGAATAATACAGGGGGTGGGAGCATGGGCAGCATGTAATGTGCAGGGTCCGGCACACAGCTGTCTGCACACACTACCCCTGGCTGCAAACACATAAATGGGTGGCTACAAACCTGCCCATACAACACAATAGGGGTAATGTCCTGATTTATGACCCATGCCTCTGGGTAACCGGTGTGAATCTGTACAGCTGTGAGGTATTGCCACAGCAAGATAAGACCATACTGTCATGTCGATGGATGTACAAGTATGGGATCCTCTGCCAGCACTGTACCAAGGTGCTGAACCAGATACACAGACCCAGCAGCAAGTGTCTGCAGCTCCCCCTCCAGAATGGCATAACTGTCCATGAATATGTAGGCGTTTGCCCACAATAGCAGACACAGCTGCATTCACCCTTGTTCCTCAGGACATCACTGTGAGTAAGAATGCCCACCTGACAGTACTTGAGGACATAAAACATCACAGTGTATAACAGTACACATGTCTGACTATCTCTGCTAACACCAGTACCATGTAGCAGAAGCAGAACAGACACAATCACCTACAGTATACACTATCTCTTGCACAGTTTGACCCCATATTGCCAAATGATCTACGGATAGCCTGCAGAAACAGTTTGCTACCTGTAGGTATACAACACAAAGGTCTGCACTGGAGTACAAACTACCTGGAATGGATCCACACATTCAATACAGAAGGGCATACTGGGCATGCTCACACACTTAGAGAAATGAAGGCAATGTCAGACAACAGCATACTGAAAGGTCATACTGAGCATGCTCACACACTTAAACAAATGAAGCCCATGTCTGTAAACAACAGTGGTCCATACATATCTGACAATTGCAGATGTTAGTGCATACACTCCTCAGTATGCACCAGTCATGCTTTGCACACACATTGGATAGGAATACAGACATATATCCAAGGACAACACACTATAACATGCCAAAAGTAGACATACATAGTATGTGTGGAAGAGAGTGACTATGACAAAGAGCCAACCATCATGAGGCCTGTCCCACCCAGCACACAGCCAAATGGCTACAACCACATGATGTGTAAATGTCACTCACTGTAGAAATTAGCCACTGGTATCCATCAGCATTACAGACTATGTGGTGCAAGTGCTAGCTGTGCATTATGACTGTACAACGCAGTAGTCATCTAGCAGCTGTATACACATACCTGCGGAATATAACCCTGCATGTGCCTGCATGTGGTGTTTCAACCTCTAGATGAATGGGTTATGGCCCATGTACACACACTGCCCTCCCCATAGCCCTACTATGACAAGCCTGCTGATGTCATCCACTTTGAAATACACCTTTGGGAATGGAGTAGCCCAGTAATCTCTGTGATGCATCCTAAAACTGCGTAATGCTGTAGCATAATAAACTAGTTTGGTAGGAGTTCTAGTCCCAGACATGGCAACTGTGTGTGTGTTTGCGTGTGTGTCTCTCTGTCTGTGTAGGGAGCAATGCTTTTTAGGCTAGTCACACTCGCTACAATTCAGATGCCCTACTTTGGCAAGGCTGCTAGTGTCCTTCACTGTGATATATACCTTTGGGAAAAGTGTCACCCAGTAATCTTTGTGGTGTGTCCTATAACTGCATAATGCTGTAGTGTGATAAACTAGTTAGGTAGGAGGTCTAATCCCAGACATGTCAACTGTGTGTGTCTGTGTATGAAGCAATGCTTTTTAGGCTAGTCACACACACTACAATTCAAATACCCCACTTTGGCAAAGCTGCTGATGTCATTCACTGTGAAATACACCTTTGGGAAAGGTGTAGCCCAGTAATCTCTGTGGTGCATCCTATAACAGTGTAATGCCGTAGTGTGATATAGTACATTGGTAGGGGTTCTAGTCCCACAAATGGCAAGTGTGGATGTTTGCGTGTTTCTTTGTTGGTGTAGGGAGCAATGCATTTTAGGCTAGTCACACTCACTACAGATCAAATACCCTACTTTGGCAAGGCTGCAGATGTCATTCACTGCGAAATACACCTTTGGGTAAGGTGTAGCCCAGTAATCTCTGTAGTGTGTCCTATAACAGTGTAGTGCTGTAGTGGTGTGATATAGTACTTCGGTAGGGGTTCTAGTCCCACACGTGGCAAGTGTTGATGTTTGTGTGTGTTTTTCTCTGTTTGTGTAGGGAGCAATGCATTTTGGCTAGTCACACACACTACAGATCAAATGCCCTACTTTGACAAGGCTGCTGATGTCATTCACTGTGAAATAAACCTTTGGGAAAGGTGTAGCCCAGTAACCTCCAAGGTGTGTCCTATAACAGTGTAATGCTGTAGTGTGATATAGTACTTTGGTAGGGGTTCTAGTCCCACACATGGCAAGTATGGATATTTGTGTGTGTGTGTGTGTGTGTGTGTGTGTGTGTGTGTGTGTGTGTGTGTTTCCTTGTTTTTTAGGGAACAATGCATTTTAGGCTAGTCACACTCACTACAGATCAAATGCCCCACTTTGACAAGGCTGCTGATGTCATTCACTGTGAAATACACCTTTGGGAAAGCCATAACCCAGTAATCTCCGTGGTGCATCCTATAACAGCATAATGCTGTAGTATGATATAGTACTTTGGTAGGGGTTCTAGTTGCACACATAGCAAGTGTGGATGTGTGTGCTTCTGTAGGGAGCAATGCATTTTAGGCTAGTCACACTCACTACAGATCAAATGCCCTGCTTTGGCAAGGCTGCTGATGTCATCTACTGTGAAATACAACTTTGGGGAAGGATTACTCCAGTAATCTCTGAGGCACGTCCTATAACTGCATAATGCTATAGTGTAATAAACTAGTTAGGAAGGAGTTCTAATCCCAGACATGGCAGGTGTGTGTGTGTGTGTGTGTGTGTGTGTGTGTGTGTGTGTGTGTGTGTGTGTGTGTGTGTGTGTGTGTGTGTATGTGTGTGTGGGTGTGTGTCTATGTTTGTCATTCATATCCTGTGTGGAGGTAGCTGTGAGTGTGTAACAACTGGACTCATTGTGGAGTCAGTTTTGCAAATTTTGTATATGGTGGCCCTATAATATGTCACAATGTCCACCTTACAAGGATAACAGATGTGAAATAGCCGAGAGGCTGGGGTGGCTATCCATACCCCTACATGTGACATCAAAGCCTGGTGAACAAAGTTAGCAACCCATGTATTACACAGAGAACACTCTCAACCCATGTCTCATACACAAACACACTTGCCTAGGCAACAACCGATATGTTGTTAGTACCCTGCATATTGCCCACAGATAGTAACCATGGTGAGATTGCATTGGATGGCAGAGGGCATGGCACCCTGTCCATCAGTAAAATACACACGTACATGCAGACAGTGTGCCATCACTCGGTTCCCCACTGGATGGCTGCAACACCTGTGGTGCCATCAAATGTGACCCACAAAGGACATACCATGCCTTATACACATGCCCTGTATGGACAGATGCCACTGACAACAGGAAATACCTGTATCATGCTATCAGTGTAGGTGCAGGGTCAACCTGCTGTGCATTACCTGTTCCCAGCACAGGAGGCCAAGACAGGCACATCTGATTATAATAATCTGTGTACACAACAGCTCTACATGTCTCTGTACACACATCCCAGACAGCGTCCATGTCATGGACTAAAGAACACATACGTGGCAAGCATTGAACAGCAATGGCCACACACAATAGCTACCCAGGTGACTGGATGGTGAATACAATACCCACCTATGTGGGCCAAGCCAGACACTACACCCCTGAGCCACACTGCAGACCATTGTCGTGTGGCCTGATGCCAAGGTATAGCCTTCACCTAGCTTTGCATAGCCATCTGGCACAGTCAACCACTGAGCACCCGTGAAGCAATGCACAAATGCATGTCAGCACTGGCACCCTGTGTCTGTGTGTGTGTGTGGTGTATGATGCTTTTGACCACATTCACACTCACTATGACCCACATTGGTATACTGCAGCATGCGGTCTGATGTCAGACACCTCCACATACCCTTTGCCCATATAACCTCCGGACAACCCCTGTGGTGCATGTGATACCTGCACAGTACTGTATTGTGGCAAACTAACTAGTGAGGAAGTGTATTTCTGACCCTGCCAAGTGTATCAATGTGTGTGAGTCCCTGAGAGAGTGTGGCTGTGTTGACACTGACACCTGTTCATGCGGGCAGGCACGTGTACTACACCTACCATTTCGCTACCATATGACTGTTGCAGATGTCACTCACCATCACATATAAGTTTGGAGAACTCCTCAACATGTAAGCTATGTGGTGCATCCAATAACTGCATAGACATGTGCTAGCACTACACAGTCAGTCAGGGGTTTGATACCCTCTACTGGTAGATGTGTGACACAAGCATGCTTACGTTTTACTCTCCCACCCCCTCCCTGACTTATCTTTGCCTCTGTCTGCCTTTCTCACTCCCTCTCTGGTGGATGTGGAGAACTACACCTGCTTTGCTTAGGCAGCGGCATGTGTTTTGTAAGTGATGCTCCTGATCAGCTGAAGGCCTCTGCATGAATTGCAGCCCTCCTCTAGCTGATTGCATGTAGAACAGCTGTGGTAACATTCCCATAGCCAATTGCATGGAAACATACTCCAATATCTAGAAACATCATGTTGGTGTTGGGCCTTTACATTCACTGTGAGCAGGACATAGATCTGCTGTTTGGCAAACAGCATCACAGGTGGATTGGGGATTTACCTCTAACAACATACACTGTGGAAACAATCCAACACACATGAGAGGGATGTGCCTGACATGACTACAGAATGTAAGTGTTACTATTCTGCATTTGGAGTAATGCTGGTTTAACAGGGTGTGTGTGGATATGGCTGGTCTACATGTTTTAATGCCTGTCATGACAGTGCCATGTTTCTGAGGAAACCCCCATCTGTAGGGTTATCTGCAGACTGGGCAGTGTGTGGTGACTTTTGTTTCCTGTGTTACTCACAGAGCAGCTATCTGTGAACTGCAGAAGCATATTGTAAGGATTGCAGTCAGTACATGGTGACAGCCATGAGAGTTACTTACTTCATCTCCCTCATATGACATATGTCACAACAAACCCTGTTACAACAGTAAATGTATGAGATTATCACAGCAACATGTCAATATTGGCCCTGTGTTTGTGCCTCCAGCCACAACTCTGTCAACCTTTGTACATATGTCATGCAGTAAGAGGTGCATATGTTCTGTACACCATAATTTATTGACATCTTATCTGATAACAAGCCAGTGAGATAGACTGCTACACATGTTATGTATAGTAGGGGTTATATTTGAGGACATAACCTGGGCATTCTGTGGTTGTGTGTACAGTACTGAGGTCTGTGTACGTATGGTGATTGTCGACAGTGTGTCTATTGTGAATATGTACCTTGGCCTGTGTACAGACTGTGGTAGATGTCATAATTCTTGGTCCTGCTCTATCTGATGTTACATGCTGCTCCACTGTTTATTACCCTATCGGCTTACATGTTTGTAGGGCCAAACACACACGTCCCATACCACAGACAGGCATTGGATCACACTGTGTAGTGGCCCAGTATATCTAGGGTTAGTCTGTGAGTGGCACATTTGAGGATGGTGTTGATCAGATAGTCCATATACTGTAATATCACGCTAGCTTAACATATGTGGCTGTGGCTGTGTTCACATTGGTTGTGGTTATCCACTTTCACACAGGTGTCTGTTACTCTGTGCTGTGACATGCCTGTAGAGCCTGCTATATATGCAGGTACATGTGTATTCCCCCATAAGAAATGGAGGCCAGTGCTGTGGCAGTCTGCCTGTAGCCTGCACGATGCTTTGTTACATGTCTAACAGCTTACTGTATTTACCCAGTGTGTATGTCCAGATACTTGCCAGATGTACTGCTGCCAGGCCACCATAACAGTCATGTATGTCAAACAAAGCAGTGGGATGCTGTACAGATGTATGTCACTAACTAGTGGGCAGTATGTGGCCATGGCACATCTGTACCAGTGGTTATGTGTCAGGACAGACAGGGGTGTGTGAATGTATAACCTATGGGGGCAAATGTATACCAATATTTACGTGATATACCCATCTACATGGCTGTTAACATCCACATTGTCAGGCTTGGCCCACATGTCTTGCACTAAGGGGTTCTGTGTATACCTCTGGACTGACCAGAGTGCATCAGACTGTCCACATTTATTGGCCATATCTCTGCTGTAGTCCACAGGATCATTACTGTGCTAGCAGTGGTACTGTACTATGATGTCCTTATGATGTCTGTCAGTAGCCAATGGCACACATGTTAAAAGCAGATGTGACCTCCCACACAGAACATGTCTGTGAAGACAACCCTTATTACAGTACCAATAGTCTACATATATACCTGCAATACATACCTGATATCCCCTTGCACTAACACATTGGGGCTATTGGGGCTGAGGTAGGGCTCCACTATATTGACTTCAACAATTGGCTAAGCTTCTGATGTCATTCAAAGGGGATCCAGTATTTGTCTGCCTGGGAAGACATGATCGACAAACCATGATGCTTTGCCAGAGATGGTCTGCACCTCTCACCTCTGGGATTCAGGTTACTGGCTAAAGCTCTTGCCACCCCTATAGCGCCTTTTTTAGGCAAGGTTCAAAGGATAAAACCACCACCATAACAGATACAAGCATGCAAAATCTGAAGGTAGTGCTACTCAATGCTAGAAGTCTAAACCTCAAAATGCACTCTCTCGAGGCACTCCTAAAAATGGAGAACATCAATATCTGTGCAGTAACTGAGACCTGGTTCAAGGCTCCAGAGAGCACCCCTGCAATACCAGGCTGCAATTCTTACCACACTTTTCGGCCACAAAACCAAGACCGAAACACTAAAGGTGGAGGAGTGTCCATATTCACCAATGATATTCACACCTCCAGGCTAGTTGCCCAACACAATGCATCTGAAATTCTCCAGGTGCAACTAACACTAGGTAAGACTGCAATCCAAATTGTAGCTTGCTACAGATCCCCCACCATGCCCCAAGATTCTCACTACACCTTTCTAAACATACTGGAAAATATTAAGATACAACCAAACACCCTAATACCGGGTGATTTCAACTACCCTGCCATTAATTGGGAAAACTACTCGGGTATCAACTCCTTTTCCCAACGGTTCTTGGAATTCATAAATTCCAATGCTCTGGATCAACTAATCCATTGTCCCACCAGGGGAGCCAATATCCTAGACCTGGTCATTACCAACATGGGAGATAGATGCTCCACACCAGTGGTCACCCCCTCATTGGTCAGGTCTGACAATAAGCAAATCACCTTTGACATCCACATCCCACCCCCACCCCCCACTAAGGAAACCTCCTTAAAAAACTTGTCCAAAGCCAACTTCATGCTACTGAAGTCAGAAGTGACAAACTTCACAACACCCACACAGACGGGATCTGGAAGTTTGACTGCAGAATCCTACACTAAGGCACTGTATGAGCACATCCACTTGTGCATGAATCGTGCCATCCCAAATAGAACCAAGATGCTCTTCTCCAAAAAAAGGAAGCCAATCTGGTGGTCCCCTGCTATAAACAAACTATACAACAGAAGGAAGAAACTGTTGCAGAAAAGAGGAAAATCCCAGGATGCAAAAAACTCCCCCACCAGCCTCAGTAAGAAGCTGAGATCCCTCATAAAATCCTAGTTACGAAAATAAAATTACCAAAGATTCCAAAGACAACCACAAGGCATTCTATAGTTATGTCAAGAATCTAAATGGCAATGCTCAGATCTGCTCTGAGCTACAACAGAATGGCATTAAATATACTGATCCCAAGGATATTGCCAATATCCTGGCAGATCGATTTAGTGCCAACTTCACCCCTCTCTCACCCCCTAAAGGGCCCATCTCAATACCAAAAGATTGCCAAATTCCGATAATCACGGCCACACAGGTAGAAACCGTACTCTCCAAAGCTAAGAATACAGCATCCATGGGACCAGATAACATCCCAGGCTGTGTACTACATGAACTACAAAATGAACTGGCACCTCACCTAAGTGTCATGTTTAATCATATCCTCACCTCAGGCTTCGTGCCTACTGAGTGGCACACAGCTACAGTTATCCCGCTCCACAAGGGAGGATCTGCCTTGGATCCCAGGAACTACCATCCCATCAGTCTGACAAGCCTGATCTGCAAGGGCATGGAACGCATTATCATGGAACTTATAAACAAAGACATTGGCAACCTTCAAACACTGGACCGCACCCAGTTTGGGTTTGTGAAGGGCCGATCTTGTCTCCTGAATCTGATTGACTTATTTGATTCAATCTCCAGAGCTGTGGACCAGGGTAAGGTGGTCCACACAACCTATCTGGACCTTGCCAAGGCCTTCGACACCATCCCCCACTCTGGAATCATAGATAAACTTACTAAGCTGGGCATAAATCCCTACATCACTCGATGGATTGCCAACTGGCTTACTGACAGAACCCAAACTGTAAAAGTAACCAACTCCAAATCCAGCTCCAGACAAGTGACAAGTGGAGTACCTCAGGGCTCAGTCCTGGGACCACTCTTGTTTGGCATCTACTTCTCTGAAGTACAGGCCAACACTAAGGGACTCTGGCTAACAAAGTTTGCAGATGACTGCAAACTGGGAGCCATTAATGAATCCCCAAATGATGTGGATATTCTACAAAAAGGCCTTACAGAAACAGATGCCTGGTGCCAGAGCCATGGGCTCAAGCTTAATGCCAAGAAATGTATAGTTATCCCTTTGGAAAAACATGTACCCATGAATTACCACATAGGTGGCAGGACACTAAACATCGAAAGTGTGATGAGAGACTTTGGGACACAGGTGGACAGTGGTCTCACTTTCAATAACCACATCGCCACAACAGTCAGGAAATCCTTCTATGTGGCACACCTCATCACTAAGGGCTTTTCATCCAGAAAAAAGGTGGTCATTTTCCCACTGTACTCATCTCTCATTAGATCCATTATAGAGTATAATGCCCCATTTGGTATGTACCTCACAAGACATCTGCAACAGCTGGAAAGGCCACAGAAATACCTCACTAAAAGAATCACAGGCCTAAAGCAGATGCCATATGCTGACCGTCTAAAAAAATTCCAACTATACTCTGTGGCATATCGTCTACTCAGAGGCAATCTCTGCTTAACATCCAAGGCCATGTCAAACCCTGAGCTGTTGGACATGCTCCACTTAAAGAAATCCCAATCCCTCAGAGCCACACGATCCAGGAATCTAAACCTTGTCATCACAATGAACAAAACATGCTGGAGGGATAGGTTCCTGACCCAGAGACTCCCCATACTCTGGAATAGACTGCCCATACATGTCAAGCAGAGCACCTCATTGGCCCTCTTCAAAAGGAACCTTGATGATTGGATGGGAGATAGGAAATTCACCCTGGGGATCATGTCAGTCACCCTGCTAGACAGGGGCCCAGAGAAGTAAATATTGTGGGAAGAAATATCCAGGGAATTGTTATGGCTAGGCTTGCATAGGCCCTAGGGCCGATAGCCTAGTACCAACCTATGGACCTATAGATATATATAAACTTATCCATATATCTATATAGATATATACACATATACATATCGACATACATAGATGGATATGTATATGTACAAATATATAAATATAAACACTCAGATGTATACATATACACAGCAATATATATCTACACATATACAGATAGTGATACATATGCACATATACTTATGGATATCTACATATATATAGTGACAGTGCTAGGTATACTGGAATATATATGTATGCACATATAGTTATAGATATCTACATATATATCTACATAAATAGGCATATCTGTACATATAGAATGTGCATAGATACATAGCTATATATATATATATATATATATATATATATATATATATATATATATATACATACATACGAAGAGATGTATACATGGCCATATATATGTTGCACTATGCATATGTGTATACAGTCATATGTATGAATATACATGTGTATGTACATGTAGACATATAGCAACGTATTATATGTATATATCCATATTCCTGTCATGTGTAAACCTCACGGTTGTGTATACCCTCCCAGATGTATCTCACCGTATGTATCTGCTATGTGTACATTATGGTAAAACGACATATGTGATGCAACAGTCATATTAATAACAAGTACTTTTCACAATTGTGGAAGTAAAGGCAATTGTTCAATACTAATCAATATGTGTATTGACAGATATGTTGGAAAAACAACAGCTGTCTTCACAGTGGTCATGGCATAGTGGTTAAGTGTTGTGGCTATAGTGTACAGAGTCCTGGGTTCAAGACCTGCAAGGGCTGTTCATTTTGTTGCTGGGCAGAACAAGGCTGTCAGATACAGAGGGGGTAAGGCAGTTTTGAGCAGCTTTAAGCGGGTTTGAGCGAAGCTAAGCACTTCTAAGTTACGAGTAAATGTATGGGCGCTTACACAGTGTAGGCTTCGCTTACCAGTGCGCAAATCAACTTAGCTGTTTTATTGCAGCAATGTTGATACCTGCTAAGCATGGCTTAGCCCTGGTAGCCAGTTCACACCACCCGGCCTAATAACATAGCAGGGTAATGACATCTGTAATAAGTGTATGTAATGCCATGTGCAATATATGCGCCTATGTGCTGTCATTACAGTAGCAAGGGGTGTGAGTGTCGTGTGGGACACAGATGTATATGAGGCCAGTAGAGCACTGTTATCCATGTGAATGTGTTACATACAGGGGTAGTAGCCCAGGGTATGTGCTGTCACACTGGCATGTAGTGTATCATGGCGGTACTACTATTGACAGTGCTTACCCAGGCAAGAGTAGAGTGCTAAATGTAGTACTGACAACAGGCACACCTGCAGGCATAGCTGGACTCTCAGGCCTCCCTATTGTATCTCTGGTGTGTGAGCTGTGTTATAGAATACAACCCCTACTGGGTAATGATCCGACATATGGAATGTAACTGTAGACTACCGGCTGTACAGCACATGTTAGTGGGGGCTTCTGACATGTAGTTATGGCATACGTATTGTTGTCAAACATCTGTCTGTCAACACATTCATCCTACTGCATAGCTACTTGCCAAGCAGATGACTGTCAGTCCCTGTACAGATGTGCAGATGGCAGGTATCCAGCTGGGATATGTACAGGCAACCTAGGCTTGGTTGATACTGACATGTCTGCCCAGCTGTGTAAGAACTGGCACATATAGGAGATAACACCCTGTATGCACCACATGCCATGGGTACCTCCACTACACTACCACAGTTAACAGAACATGCTTGGGTACAGGTCTCCATCACAGACACTAACCATGTGTTGTAATACATGTTGTATACATGTCAACTTGATCCTCTCAGTGGCCATGTGCAGGAGGCACCTGGAGGATTGGCTGATGCATGTCCTCGCCTGGGGTCACGCCGCAGTGGTCTCACAATAAGCAAGATTTCCCTCTGCCACCATGGCAGCTGGCAGGGATCACCACTATTACACAGCCCCTCTTTTTTTTCCCCAAAACCCAAAAAAACTTTTTCCCGGGGGGGAAAACCCCATTGCCACACAGTAGTACAGGTAGTATTGTTGCTGCCCATAGGTGAGGCATGACAATGCAACACCCTACTATGCATGTGGCAGGTGCATTAGATGCATATCCCAGTAGTACCACTGTTAGGATATACAATGGGTTGTATCGCAGTCATGGACAATGTGTGATGGTGGGTATGTCAGAGTGTCATCATGGGTTTCAGGGAGTACACTGGGAGATGTAGGTGCTGTGTACACTGTCATTACACCAAGGTACACCCAGTATATGTCCCATGTACCACATTATGGTTACCACTGTCACCATCAACCATACAGGTAACTGATACCACAATCCAGGCCAGTTATGCATGTGCTGTGTGCAGCCTACCTGTAACACATTGGACACACGGTCAAGTTAGCAGCGATAGGCCCCGGTCTCTTGGATGTGTGTCTGCCTGTTATGTGTCTGTCAATGTGTATATGAAGGTATGTCACACTATGTATCGTCCATATACACCCATTACATCCCCCATTAGCATACTGTACATGTCTGGGGATGTTCTGCATGTAACATGTAACCTTGAACACACCTCACCCTAAAGGCTGTGTGGTGTGTGCAATGAAAGCCACACACTTCAGTATCACTACATACCTAGGTAGGGGTCTAGTGCCAGTGCTGCCAAGTATGAGTGTGCATGTATGTGGATGGGTCTACATCAGGTTGCAGATTATACACATCCCAGTGGGTCACATGTCCATGTGGCACTTGCAATAACTGTTTACAAACCTGTGACATGTCTTCAACTGTGCCCCAGATATGTCACAGCCATGGTGTCACCACAGTCCCGTACCCCACTGTGGAATATGACTGCAGACCATACTCGTGCTGACACATGTACACCTACAACACAAATGTATAACATTATAGAGACCACAATCAACCAGTGTTACTAATAGCTATAATGCATCATTGCTGGATGGCTACACTACCTGACATATATGCATTACACTTTACTCCTTACAACATGTTACACTGCAGTATTGTGGTACACTGTAGTACAGTCACTGTGTGCATCAGAACCATATTAGCCTGTCCCTGCATTGATGGTATGGATGCCAGGGATGTGGCACAAGTATCATCATATGCACAGGGTGTGTTGTTGGTTTGCCAGAGGCCGAGGGTGGGCCATACATTTGGCACCATGTGTGTGGGTGAGGGGTGTAATGAGGTGAACTGGGCATGATGATATGGTGGGTGTAGGTATGGGGTTGCCCTAGGTGTGTTTGTATAGTGTGTGGGTATCTATGCACACAGTTCTGCCATGTGGCTGCCCTACACAGGTGTTTATGGACAGCTGCAGACCATACCTGGTAGGGTGTGCAGTTCACTGCCTCCAGCCACAGACACGTGGACTGTGCCTGCCAGGAGTTCCATGGGCATGTCCAGGTACAGGCCTCAATGTGCTACTCTCATGTGATGATGACAAATGTCCGCTGGAACCAGGTGCCTCCTGGGACTGGCTAGGACCACGTGCACATGGCCTGCTGTGGTGTGGTGTGGACAGCACCCCCCCACAATGCCCGGGCTGGTACTGCCACTACGGGAGCCCCTAGGTGTCCTAGCCTGTCCATGTTGACTGCCAGCTGTTGGCATTGCTGGCCTATGCCCACATGGCCATCGCCACACTCCCACCACATGTTCAAGCATGGACAGACCACACTCGATGAGGGCCATCATCTCACCAGACCATCTCTCCATGAACTCAGTTAATGCATGGATGGCACCAGCCAGTTCACAGGAGTTGTCACTTGCAGATGTGACAGCAGCTCTCTGAAGCCTTAGGCCCTGTCTGGTGTAACGTTCCATATGTGCCTGCGCTGCCATGACAGCCTGAAACATGCGATTGCTGGTGCCAGCTGTGTTGCATCTGCCAGGGGAATGATGTCCAGCGACCCTACCACAAGCACCCTGGGACATCTGCCTATGTGGTGCCCTGCCGGACATCCAGCTATGCCTGCTGCGACCAGACACAGTTTGCATGGTTACCACACTTTCCTGTGCACTGCCACCAAACGCCAGCTGTCCTTCCACTATGGCCACTGGTGATGGGGTATGTATAGGCACTGAAACTGTGTGCGGGGTTGGGGTGACTAAAAGGGGATGTCAAATGATGGTGCTGTTTCAGCCCCTGACAACCTCACCTGTGTCTCAACAGTACTATCATCATCTTCAGTGTCTGTATGGAAAACCAACAACAGACTTCATGCAGGAGGGACCCTGACCCACCTCGCCACCTGTGGGGGAAAACAATAAACACACTTTAAGACCTGTACAGCATTGCATAACAGTACGCGCACACACACACACACACACACACACACACACACACACACACACACACACACACACACACACACACACACACACCACTGTAATACCTACCTGTCCGTGACTTTACAGACAGTACCACATATATTTTCATGTGTTCCCCATCCTGCATCACACTTGGTAACATACACTCATTGATACCACTCATTAACATATCAATCCTCTAAATACCTAGACAACTGATCACAACACAAGACCTGTTACTACATTACCTGCCTGACCTGTGTATAGTGGTTTTAGATGGCCTCACTGCTGTCATTCAGTGTTCACCCTGTGTATGTCCAGACATCATGAACATGGCCTCTATATGTGTGGGCTACTATGTGCACTCCATAATATCATGCACTGGAGTGACATGTGTATGTATTGCTCAGTACATGCCAGGCATACTGCTCAATCAGCCTATCATGTGACAACTGTAATATATGGATACACTCCCTGGTGTTGACTAGTAATTCCCCAATGCATCTGTAGTGCTGCATACGTGGGTTGTCGGTCACCTCTCTGCTGAATGGGATATTAAGGGTAGACCTGATGTCTACCTTCCCTCTCAATGCCTGTTCCATGCTACAGACCTTATTATACTATCAGCTGTCCTGTGATTACATACATGACAAGTATTCTAGTGTGTAATGTGGCAGTCCATGTACTGCACAATCCCAAAGGGAGGTACTGCTGTATGAACAACCCCACAATCACACATGTGCATACATGGCCACCCACACAATCACACACACATGCATACACGCATTCTACATGCATCAACCTCCCTCCACTTCACCAGAGTGACCCTACAAACAGACTAACTACCCACAAAGATGCACACACACCCATACAGGTGAGGTTGCACAATGATAGTACACACAGGCCTCCTATTACCCATCTGTCAACATGCATAACATATGGTACACAACAGCATGCAGTGCAGCTATAGTCAATCCATGCTAGCAACAGTATACATGTGTGTGATGCATGTGCTGTGTCACTAGGTGATGCCCCTCCCCCTGGATACCACTGCCCCCATGTACAGAGTATTGCTGTGCACCTGTTCTGCACCCTGCCATGTACTGTGCACCACACCTCACAGGTGCACAACCCATTGCTGAATGTGTAGTACTGTGTCAGTTATGTCAGCTTTAATGCTCACAGCCCCTATGTTTATCAGCGACACATACCTGGTATGATATGTGGACAGATGTCATTTTTTTGAATGCCTGATGTCTGATTTACAGCTCTCAACATCAGCAGACCATGTATGACCAATACAATACTATTACACTGACAACCATCAGACCATACTGTGGCTATGGGGCACACCCTTATTGATATGATGCACCCTTCCTTGATTTGCCATGGGACCACATCACAGCATATCTTAACAGTACATGAGCCTGATTTGTGACGTATATCCTGTACTTTCACATGCAGTGTCTGCGGAATGTGTTAGGTGTGCAGATGTTGACAGTGATGCATACACTCTGTGTGGGCATATGTGTGCACACCCTTATCATGATGGTTTCTTGCACCTATTGTTATGTGTACTATAGCAGTCACTACTCCTGGCAAGGGTATACTAGCATGGGCCATCTGCATTTGCCAGTGTATGTTCAGTCTGCCCTACACATGTCCCCTAATCTGCAAGACTGCAAGGTCTACTCATGTGCACATCCCTTGGTGTTCACACACTGTCGTTACTATTGCTGTGGGGGTAGGGTTACATCTGCTACAGTTCCTGAACCTGACTATTCTTAGCAACCTTAGGATCCCTGCTGCAGTGCACTGGTGTGTCATGCTGACACCCCCCCCACTTTCCGCCTTTTTGCAGATGCTTGGCAAGTAAGGCCTACACGTGTTTCACTTTGCAGTGTCCCATACACTGAACAGCACATGTTACAGCCTAGTCTCAGCTGATAATGTGGACCACAGTAATACCTTATGCCATAGTGTAACTCTGCAACAGTTGCCATTGTCCTACAGGTATATACACTGGTATTGCACTGTATATGGGTGTTGTACCAAACATGTCCTTACGGTAGGCCATGTCTCCCAGCATTATGTTACTTCCTGTGGACACATTCCACAATGACAGGATGTTAGTTATCTTGCAGGTGTCTTACATACTCTTCCAGTACCCCATCATGGTCACCACTGTGATGTTGTGCATTTAACAGCAACAATACGTGCACATGTACAGCATGCATTCTGGGTAGGTGTGTAAGATGTGTGCATGGAATATATCATAGCCATTACATGCCCGGTGTATTGGCAAGCATGCACATAAACCATACTCACCAGCTACAGGCTGCTGCCTTGGTGGTATACCGAAGGGACCTACATAAGAGGGGGAGAGATGGAAAGTCAGTGGCCACACCTGTGGCATTCCTACAGGGTGGGTGCAGTATTACAATACATCAACAGTACATATCTATACTATACAATACTACCACATATGCACATCTGTTTATCACTACTATGCAGCAACAAACTATATCTAGGACATGTCAGATATGCATGGTCTACCTGTACAGATGTGGATGTATACACAACAGTGGTCTACTGATGTGCCCTGTGGCCTTACTTGCATGCTCCTTGGCCAGTGTGTGGGTAGCACCCACCTCCACAATGGTGTCCGGCGGTTGGTAGCTATGCAGATGGGCAGGTGCCACGTGGCTGGCTAGGAGCTCCTCCACACATGTCAGGGGGATGGAAGGGATGGTCCCCCCTGTGGCGAGATGATCCCCCAGACTGCAGCAGCATGCCATCTGGCATTGCGAAGCAGCTCAGAACAATGATGCCAGCCCTGATCATAACTGCGGTTGTGCAGTCAGACATCATTGACCCTGTGGACTAGGTCATTCCACAGGGCGGTCTGCTCCTGATGATCATGGGCAGCCCAGCCAAACAAGACAGGGTAGTGCTGTATGAGGTGGTTCACCACAATGTCATTCTCAGCTGCTGAGTATGCCAGAAGCCTTCCATGGGACATCTTGCCTGAAAGACATAAAGATGGGCACAGGTGTGAGCAAGTCATGCAGCAAGGTTACCACACTTCTTAATACACATCACTGTCACCCCCCCACCATATCAGTGACAACAAACTGTACACACAACTCAATAGGTATGGCTACAGCATACCTACCAGTGGGGCAGATATTGTATTGTATCACACTTTGTGCAATGTGTTTGTAGCCATGTTCCCTGTGTGGACACTATCATTGCTGGCCTGTTACAGACTATTCACTTGCATGCCATTGTCAGGGCCACTATGGTTCCATATATGCCTGTGGTATGCTTGCTATCATGGTTGCTGCACATCTGACATTCTGTGTTATTGGGGTTATCTATACATACTGTTGGACATGTTCCGGGATTGTGTAGACTATTACTACTGACATATGTTCTATAACACTGGCACAATAGCATGTATATGTACTATTAGTCAGCTGAACCACCTCACCAAACTCATCTGCTCATGTTACCAGGCCACATCACATATGTGACCCACCCTTGGGGCCTCCTCATCTACTGGTTCAGCAATACCTTCAGGTGGAACCAACTCAGGGGATGTTGTCCCCCCCGGGGCACACACTGACATGATCTTGTCCCCTGAGGTCAGGTCTAGGGTCTGTTCCATAACAGGCTCCACAGACACATGTGGGATATGCTACATCACCTTAAGGCACCCAGTACACATTCACAGGGCCCACATTCTCCTCCTGCTCAGCTTCCAAGCCAGGCACCTTCGGGACATGGACTGCTGTTGTGAGTAGCAGTGGGTGGGAAGCTTGTTCCCATTGTGTCCATATTGGGGCCCATGGGGCGTCCACATCACAGACCACACACACCAACCAGGGTGTTTACCCACCACATGTGTCACATACCACACTTGTAGGCTGTTCTCTATATCTACCAACCCTGACCACCTCCACAACTATACCTGCCATACTTCCCCATATTCCCATTCCATACTTCACAGACAAGGGCAATGTGGTCCCAACAAGGGGTTCACATGTGACATACCCATCCATGGTGCACACACTGAAAGCTGTAGATATATGTGTGCATTGCTATGTGTGCTGTTCCCATGCATATAGAATGCAGCACTGTGGTGGGGACATGCAATTACATAAATATATGTTTGTGTGTGTGTTTGTATATATGTAGACATGTTCATATAGGTATATATCTATATATGTGTAGATATATATGATGTTGCATATATGTGTTTATATATATGTCTACACATGGGTATCTGTATATTTGTGGATATATATATATATATATATATATATATATATATATATATATATATATATTTACACATATGCATATGTCTCTCTCCCTCTCTCTCCAGTAAATGGATTGAGCTGTTTTGAATAGATTGCAGCATAGATTTTGTAGATGATGCACATGATCAGATAATGTCCTATGCACCAATCAGTGTCCCCCACTTGCTACCTACATGCAGCATTCTGTGTAGTACATCCAGTTACAACTATCATGGCAACCAACTACTATAAATCCCTACATCACGTGGGTGTGGTCCCTTTACCTTTCCTGTATGGTGGACATCCTTCCTGTGTGTGGGCAAGCAGGTAGCAATACCTCTTACAAGAGAACCTGCACACTCAGGCCAGCTACATATTTGTAGGGGGTTCCAGAACTACAGACGGAGTGTGAGTAGTGTTGTTGTATGCATTGTATAGCAGCAGTGTTACAGGGTTTGTGTGTACATACTAGTTTAACTTGGAATGCAGTCTGCTCATGTTACCAGGCCACATCACATGTGTGACCCACCCTTGGGGCCTCCTCATCTACTGGTTCAGCAATACCTTCAGGTGGAACCAACATAAAGATATCCACTTGATGGCCAGAGGTGTGCCTATTATGTTTTGTCTGTCCACCACACAGGTCTTGTGTCAGATATATCACTGGTAGTGTGTATGTATCAGTACATAGCTACATCCATGTCTGTTTCTAACTTCATATTCTTGACTAAGGGTATGTTGCAGACTATCCTGTAACATCAGCAACTTGCTTAGTGTATGACAATAGTATTTCACATATGGGCCTGTGTTCCAGCCTCTGTCCTCCACCTACATACCGGGCTTTGTACATTATGACATGCTGTCAGGGGTTATGTAGTGGGCTGTGAGTATGTCATGCTGCCATTCCTGCCATCAGACCACTGCTGTTGTGGCCCCCACACATATTGTGGGGTTGGGTCTATATATGTGTGGGCTTCATCTACACATTACATGTGTACCCTTATACACCCCAGAGGCCAGTGTATGTAACAGTGGTATATAGCCCTGTATTATTATTCAGTCTATGGGGGGAGGACACCATAACTAACCTACACTTTTACAACATGTGGGGGTATCAGGGGTAAGCTGCCTTAAGGTATCTTTATATACATTACCATACAATTCAGCTTGGGTAAATGCAGGCCTACTGCTTCCTGCCATACAGACTTGTCAGTGTGTTTGTGATGGTGTTGGTTATGCCTTGTTATGTAACAGATACATCCCATTGTGTCAGCTGAGGTCTTCACCCCCTAGGTATTGTGTACAGAGTGTAGTTAGAGACTGCTGGACTATACATTTGCATTACTTACTGTTGATTGAGTGTTATCCTGTGGCCCAGTCTGTCTTTACTATTGTACTACTTGAAGGCCTCAGCCTGGACAGCAACATATGTCAACCTTTCCAGACTACTGTATTAATATAACTGTTTTACAGATGCATTATTCTGTTTATATGTATGTCAGAGTCTAAACAGCTATATGACATAGCATATACAAGTGTAATACTACACAAATAAAGCTTTCCCATGTATGCATACATGTGTGTGGTGTTATATCCTTTGACCTCTCTGTGGGTATATGTTGCAGCCAACAACTGTCATTTGTATGGGTGGCTCATACATTGTCCAGTTGGTCAGGTGGGAATTGTAGACATAGTGGCTGTTCCATATTGTGTGCACCTTCTACATATGTATCATCCTATCCATATCTCTGTTTGTGTATGTGTAGTTACATATATATATATCTATATATATGTATGTATATATACATATATATGTATCAGCATATATGTGTCTGTGTATATGTATCTTAGGAATGTTGATGGCTTCCACATTGTACATTCCCTATGGTAGCCAGACTGTACTGTATGATATGTTACTGATACTAGCCTGACATCATACAGGTGGGATGGCATACTGTTAACATTTTGTGCCCATGTTGTGTCAGGTCCTGGTTATGGGATTTGCAACAGTTGGTATTGTATTGCAGGGCAGACATGTTTGGCTGTGGGGGGGATATCTATACATACAAGACGTATGTTGTTTGGGCCCCCCTCACCCCCACTAACGGTGCATGTGGACATATATGTTTTTGTTATGTTCTCTTTTATATCTATCAATATGTCTGTATATACCTATATAGATATATATTTATTGCTGTATATAGAGACATTTAGATGTAGACATATATATCTATAGATGTATGCATATGCATGTATATATGTATATATATATATATATATATATATGTGTGTGTATGCAGTTTTATATATATATATATATATATATATATATATATATACATATATAGATATGTTATATCTATTTAGATATAAATATATACACACAGATACATCTACATGTTTAAATACATTTCCTGTACTGCTGAATGACTGTGCTGGATGATATGTTTGTGAAAACATCAGGGTTATGTATATCTGACATGGCTTAGTGGTAAATCACTTTGGCTATGGTGTGCAGGGTCCTGGGTTCAAGTCTTACAAAGGCTGTTTATTTTGTTGCTGGGCAGAACAAGGGCCATTAGATACAGAGTGATTAAGGCACTTTTAAGCAGTTGTAAGCGGGTTTGCACAGAGTTAAGCACTGCTAACTTCCGGTTACAGTTTCTTATACTCAGCTTCCAAATTGCTTAACCTGTGTAGGCATTGCTTACCCACATGCAAACAAGCTTAAACCCGCTTACTGCTGCTTAAAAGTGCTTACTCCTGCTTACCCCTGCACTAATTTCTTTAAAAGAAAAGAAAAAAGGGTTGATAGGAAAGTGGTGAAAAAGGGGCACAAAGAGGAAATGACAGTAGGGAAAATAGCTAGGGATGTGCAGGAGGGTGTAGGGAAGGTCCATAGCTGCCCATTTCTTCTACAGCAACAGATGTGCATATACACTGAATTTGGAGGTAGATTTGGACACTCAAACCCCTGAGAGAGGGGTGAGGACAACAATAATATGTTGTGATGCCAATTAGACCAGATTACGTGTCCAGTGGACATGTGTGTGAAATGGACAGCTATGTATGGGGTGATATTTTTTTGGGAACAGATTGCCCTTTTTTTTTCAGGTGAGAGTGGGATGTTGGGGAGGAACAGTAGGTATATTTGGGGAGGTAGGTTGGGTAGGTTAACAGACAAGACAAACAAGATGCATACAGGGGCAGTATATGACACATGGGGGTAAACACCTTGATGACGAGGGGTGTTGGAAATAGGAAGCCCACGAGCCCCCTAGTGGAAACAGTAGGACTGAGGCCCCCACCCATGGGCAGTCACCACAGCACCTTCACAGCCCCAAAGGTGGCTGTGCTAGGGGGCTGAGTCGGAAAGCCAGACCGACACGACACATGGCCCTCAACCTGGCGTAGCAGATCTCCGATCTCCCTGCGGAGCTTGCTATGCACCATGACCCGGACCTTGCAACAGGTGACAGGTTCCAGTCCACGCTGACTCCCAGGGGTGGCAAGACACATCCCCTGAGGTAGTTCCACCTGAAGGTGGTGCAGGACCAACAGATGAGGAGGTCCCGAGTTGGGCCCCAGACATGCTGGTGCCCGGTGCCACAGACAGCTGAGGTGGGACAGGCAGGTCCGCTGGGACCTGCATTCCCATACATGCTATGGTGTTTATGGTTTATCAACATATGTGGGTTAGTAATAGTCAACACATCCCAGGATTAGGTATAACAGCATGCATAGATATTCCCATTAACCCAGACACCAGTTATGGAACAGCTGCATAGCAAATGGAACACATGCATATATGGGACCACAGTGGTAATAACAACAGCATGCAGGTACATTGATGGCACCATACCACCAATGTTGGAGTATTTCAACATAGCATATGCATAGAAACAGATTTATATAATTATCAAACAATAGGACACATGTCCCAACATTACAGTGGAGTCATCATGTACCGGCTGAGGTGGGTATTTAGTGTATTGTTGGAGATATGGTGGGGGGAGAGAAAGCTGTCAATTAACAACTAGTGTATTCCTGTAGTTCGCATTTCTTTCCTAGTCAGTGCTGTTATCTGTACCTTACAAATATTACTACACTACCCTATTGCCTTAATTTAGACAGTGATATGGCTTTCGACAACTATATACATGGACTGGTTTTACCTGCAGTATACACCTCTTACCTGGTATACCTGTGGAGGAATTGTTTGTTAACACTAACTGTTTCTACACATACTCCCAGATTCCAGGTTGATGTTATGCAAATACCTGTCCATCTCTTTTTGCACAGACTCTGGCCATGTCTTGACCACATGCAGGTGAACTGGGACATATGTAGACTATTGTCCTCTTCAACCTTTAGTGACTTACAACACTCTTATACAGGATTTCATAGACAGTTATATTATGTACCACAGTGTGGGTGACAGTGATACCTTATTATTCAGAGCAACTGCAACACTCACAGTGCCATATAATACGAGAGGAAACAGTACCAGTACAGGGTATCAAGCTTTCATTTCTCGGCACAGTGTTCGTATCTGACATACCTGTGGGAGCAATGTTTGTTAGCACTACCTGAATGTTGCCACACAAAGTACCAGATTTCACATTAGTATTATGCACATACATCTCACTCTGTTACTGTACACACTCTGGTCACAGCTTGACAACATGGGAGTGTGGATGGGACATACATGGCTTATTAATCTCATAACATTTTGGGGAGTTGCTAGTGTGACAGGTTTGTTCTTATAGATGTGTGACACTCAGTTGCATTTCCTGTTTGCTGCCTAAACATCTGGGATTATCCCACTGACTTCTCAGGGGGACAGGGTGACAGGCAGCAGATATAGGCCAATATACTGGACATTCTGGTCTTATCTGTACAGTTGTGGGGTATGATTCTGTATGCAGCCTACTTCCACTCCCAGGATGCAGACCATGGCTGTGTCTGCTAAAACTAAAGAACTGTCCATCACAGTTGTGTATGCTATATAGATATTGCTGTATATCTCCTATCTGATTTCTGTCTTATAATTCTCCTGTAGTTTTACATTCTGACCTTGTATTACAACACTATTATACAGGATTTCCTAGACAGTTATATTATGTAGCACAGTATGGGTGACCGTGATGAGTAATACCTTATTATTCAGGGCAACTGCATCACTCACAATCTCATACAATACCAAAGTAAACAGTACCAGTACAGGGTATCATTCTTTTATTTCTGGGCACAGTGTTCGTATCTGACAGACCTGTGGGAGCAATGTTTGTTAGCACTACCTGAATGATGCCACACAAAGTACCAGATTTCACATTAGTATTATGCACATACATCTCACTCTGTTACTGTACACACTCTGGTCACAGCTTGACAACATGGGCGTGTAGATAGGACATAATTGGCTTATTACTCTCATAACAGTTTGGGGAGTTGCTAGAGTGACAGGTTTGTTCTTACAGATGTGTGACAATCAGTTCTATTTCTAGTTTGCTGCCTATACGTCTGGGATCATTCTGCTGATTTCCCAGGGGGACAGAGTGACAGGCGGCAGATATGAACCAATTTACTGGACATTCTGGACATATTTGTACAGTTGTGGGGTATGATTCTGTAAGCAGACTACTTCCACTCCCAGGATTCGAACCATGGCTGTCTGTGCTAAAAATACAACAGTTCACGTCTCACTTGCGTGTGCTATTTGGATTTTGTTGTCTGTGTTTTCACTGTTTTCTATGTCTCTCTCAGTTGTACTAAATGACCTCTGGGGATTACACCAATCATATACAGACATTCCTACACATTCTATTTATGTTGCACAGTGTGGGTAACAGTGCTTAATACAGCAGTACTATTAAGTGATTGCAAATCTACATTACCATATGATACCAGAGTATACACATGCAGTCCAGCAGTTAGACCTTTATTGTCAGGCTATTATGCTTTTATTTACATACAAACTATATGAGACTCTTCCTGCCATATTCTCCGGTGTATGCAGTACTTGCCTTAAACAATACAGGTTTTATACTCGCAACTAACTTACTAATACTTTTAGATTTATTTCCTATGACAGTACATGCAAGAGTATTACTAACCTGCCTCACATCGCAACCTCTCCAGGTGACATCCATGGACCTCCTGGTTCACAGCCTGCTCACCTGCCGTTGTGAGGGACATAAGAGGAATATTTAGCCATACCTATCCATAATATACATGAGCTGGCAATTATTAAACAGGTAGTGGAGTGATACAAACAGCTGGGACAACCCCTGCCGTCCTAGTCTCTTGGATCCACTGATCCAAGAGATCCCACTTTCACCCCTTCAGGTTGGCATAGTGATGCCTGACCTGCTCACCAGCTCGGGGTATGCCAGTGGCACTGGTGAGGTCATGGGCGAGATGATCCCAGGCTTCTGCCTTATATTGGGAACCCTGGTACTGGCCCTGCAGCAGTCTCTGCTCATGGTCTTTGACAAGGAGTCCTGCCATGACTCTGGACTCCTGGATGCCCCAGCACTGCACCCAAAAGTGCACTCCCTCTACCATTCCTGATATGGTGCCTGCAAGGGGAAGCTACAACCAGTTATGAGATGTATTCCCGCCTGTTGGGTTTAAGTAGGGCCAATTTCCCGCACTTTGCCATGATTGGATGGTTTTGAAAAGGCAAAGCTATGGGCAAACCTGCTTACCTAAGGTTGGCATTGTTTAAAGGGGTTATACCACTAGGCAAATTGAGTTAGCTGGCCTACACATTGCTTACACCTACTACGCTGGCCTGTGCAATGCTTAGCATTGCTTAATATTTACTTTGCATTATATTTGCTTTTTGGCATTGATTTATTATTCATTACATGTTATATATATGTCTGGTATCCATGATTCATGTGTACGTACACTATATATGGTCCTTGTGTTTAATAGGGGACTTCAACACTCTATTACAATTACACCTCACATCTGGGCTTACTTCTGTACTCCAGTTCACATATTTATGTTGTGCAGTAGGTTATAGAACATATGACTGTATACTGATTCCTTTCACATGTTCAGTTTGATTTTACTTATGTACTGCTGTGATAGCTTGGTGGTTAACTATTGTGACTATAGTATATAGGGTCCTGGGTTCAAGACCTGCAAGGCTGTTTATCCTGTTGCTGGGCAGAACAGTCACTGTTGGATACAGGGTGATTAAGGCACTTGTAAGTGGGTTTGCATGAGGGTAAGCTATGCTACCCTTCAGTTAAATATGCTTACAGAGAGTTAGCTTCCATATTGCTTAACCTGTGTGCGCATTGGTTACCCCACTTACATGTGCTTACAATTGCTTACTAGTGCTTACTCCTGCTTACCACTGCACTACTTTAGACAGTAATGTCTAATGGTTCTGGGGAAGGTGGGGGATTTGGAAGCTGTATGGAGTTATCATTCATTACACATTTTACCTTCCATTTGTTTTCCTGATTCCTGTGTACATATACTGTATGGGGCACATGTGATTATCTGTGGATTTTGCAACATTATGCCACTGACACCTCACATCTGCATTTAATGCAGTACTCCAATTCACAAATATATGTTATTTACTAGGTTATGCAAATAAAAATATTGGTCATAATGTGATTTGACATGGAAAATGGAATGTGCTGCAGTGGGACTCGAACTGGGAATGACTGCTCATAAGGCGAATGCTCTTCCCACTACACTATTGCTATACTGCTTCATTTGCATATATCTTCCTTTTTATCCTCTTCTGCCATTTAAGCTGTATTAACTGTAGCTAAGTGATGGGCAAACCCACGCACCTACAGTTAAATTTCATCTGTTTCATTAAAAAAAAAGTATCTTTATATTGTTTGTGTTTACTATTGCTCTTGTACATGTAGGGAGGTGTTGCTGGGGGTATGCGGACACCTTATGAGCGGTCTCGCTCATTCTTTTAGGGCTTTCTGCTGTTCTTCATTGCAGGGGCATGTATATTCTGAGAGCTCTGCTCTCAGACATGCCCCCTGCACTCTTACATGCTCCATTTAAGATTAGTAGCCCAGGCAGCGTGCCTTCATTAATATGCTGCCATTCTGCTCCTAAACGGCTGCTTCCATGTAGGAAGCTAGTCTTACACAGAAGATTAGTAAATCCGGGGATAGTTTTTTTTTAATATATGTTTGTTCGCAAAATAAATTTTACTATATACACCCATTAGAGGAATATGTATTCTCTGGGCGGCCACGGTGGTGCAGCGGTTAGCATTGCTGCCTCACAGCAAGAGGTTCTCCGGTTCGATCCTCGGCTGGGGTGCCTTCTGTGCAGAGTCTGCATGTCCTCCCTGTGGTCGTGTGGGTTTCCTCCGGGTGCTCCGGTTTCCTCCCACATCCCAAACACATGCAGTAGGTGGATTGGACACTCTAAATTGGCCCTAGGTGTGCATGTGTGTGCCTTCTGTGGAAGGTTGGGTGCCGGGCTGGCAACTCGACACCGTAAAACTCCACTGCCAATCATGAGCGGACAGTAATCCACTGTGGTGACCCCTAACCAGGAAAAAGCCAGAAGAAGAGGAATATGTATTCTATTTTTACTTCTATGTGAATGCATTGTGTTTTTAAGGACTGAAATTGATTAACTGGGAATAGTTTTTGATTGGTGGGCTATGACATATGTTTTTAGTTTGAATATACTGTTTAATTGAATGTTAACTTTTTCTTTTTGTATGCTCACGTTAATGAAGGGTATTGGCCCAAAAGCTTTGTGCAATTTTTAATAAACTGTTAACAGTCAGTGTTTCCAGAGTCTGGAGGGTTTTTTTTCTATTGTGGCTTTTACATTGGTCTACAGACAAGGTTTACCATTGTATTGATCCGTTTTTGCTGTTCTATTGAAATTGTAACTCACAAAACTTCTAGGTGTTATAATAGATTACAGTCTCAGATATGACTAGCATATACTACACGTCATTAAATCTACTAATCAGAAACTAGACTCCCTTTATAGGATCAATGGATTTGTTACAGATAGTGCAAGTTGCCGACTCTCTTATACGCCGTTCTTATCCTAACAAACTTAAATGATACTCATACAAAGAAACATGCCTCCTACTACTATAAAATAGCTAAATTTGCCACCAATGTCCCTCATAGGACCCACCATAGTCATAGCTTAACGCAATTAAACTGGTTTGAACTACACAACTAACATATTCACAAATAACTACAGCACACTAGCTCATTCATCATCCAGGAAAATGCCCTGTACTACATAACTTATTACTGATCTACTGTCCAGCAAGGGACCTCTGGTCTAGTAAAAAATGTTTATTACTTGCAAGTAAGATAAATAATGTTGCAGGATACCTGCTTTACTCCCAATACATTGCTAAACTCTGGAATAGCATCCTCCACACAAAGAAAACCCTCTGACAAACTCAATAGTTTTAAACCACTGCTTAAACATCTTAATCAGTCCTGGTCCTGCACATGCTCATCTCAAGTATGAGACTGTGTTCACCTTATGATACTCACCAAATACTCTCCTTAAACAGAATACACTCAACCTCTCACTGAAATGACAAAATAATTTTTATACATAACTGCTACCTGTACAAACCACTAAGTTGCACGTGGACTTTCTCTTTAGTAACTTCCACCTCTGTAAAATCTTAGAATGTATAACTAACAAATTTTTGTGTATAAATGTAAACAGAAATGTAACTACTTAACTGGAACTTAGTATAATGCAATGTTAGCAAATGGAGCTTTTTGCCCCGGACCTCTGCTGAAAATGAGTATTACCCAGTTGGACCTTCCTGGTAAACAAAAAAACAAATAAATAAATTTTCCTGAAATATCTCTAATACTTCTACAGGATCTCTGTTTTTTTATAGGCTCCCTAAGTTTGGCAATACTCTGTTCTACTTTCTGTTGCTTAAATCATTGTGCTAAAAGTTTTTGTGATCTGGGGTTATCAGTTGATTAACAGCTATCTTTCTAAATTCATGCTTATTATCCAGATACTCCCTCATTTTTTCTTTATCACTCAGAATTTGCACCAGTTTTTGTTTGGTGATGTCCTTGTTATTTTGCAATACTTTAACCTTTGTCTGCCCTTCTAAATAATTTGTTACTTCTTAACCATATCTTTTTTCCTTTTATTTGTATCCTATTTTTAAAATCCACTTTCATTTTGTCCCACTCCCTAGCTATAACTTCTGAAGAAATTTCTATAATCTCTAATAACTCTTGAATAATCTCCACTACCCATTCCTCAAATTCCTCTTTTCCTCTTTTTTGCCAGGTAGGTGGGGAAGTGCCAGTGTCTCATTTTTAGTTTATTATGCTGCATTTTTTATTTTAGTTATTACTGGTGCATGATCTAAAGTAATTGTTGGATGTGTGCTTTCAATTAAATGCACGTTTCTTTGAATTATAATTTCTGTCTAGTCTAGCCCAGTTATTGTACCTTGGGGAATAATACATAAATTCTGTACAAGTTCCTACTACTGAATTCACATTTTCCATCCCAAATATTTTCATAAATTTCTTCAGAAATCTACCCTCTTTTATTATATTTTCCCTTCTAGGAACCTCAGTTACATCCTCACTGCTGTGAATCAAGTTCCAGTCCAGACCTATAAGAAATAGTCTCTGCTGAAAGCTGCTTATTTCTCCCAAAAAATTAAGCTCTGTGATACCAGTTTTAGGTAGAATATAAATAAATGCCATTGTAATCCTCCTCCGTGCTTTGGTAGACTTTTTAGTTGAATCGAGAACAGAAGCTGCTATGAAAAAGAATAATTAGTGGGGCATAAACTATTGCACAATAACTATATGAATCAATCAGAGAAGGTTTGAAAAGATTGGGAAAAGAGATTGAAAAAGCAATTTACAAGGGAATAATGGGAGAATCTATATATAGTTCCAAAGCATGCAAGAAAGTGCAGAAGGTTTAGGATCTTTGCTTGGAAGGGCTTGCATAGGCATTTTTATACTCCAAGCAGACTTCAAAGAATTTTTCCTAGGGAAGACAGCAAATGTTGGAGGTATGATGGGGCAGAAAGAGGCAATTCTGTACATGTTTTTCAGGAGTGTAGTGAGCTGGCAGATTTTAAAAATACCTTAAGGCATACTCCGTCAGAAATATTGGGGGTGTAAATGTCTGTAACTAAGGAATTGACTCTTGTGAGTTGGGACACAAGATCCAAATTGTGTAGGCATAGTAAGGCCTTAATTTTAATTGTATTGGTTTCCCAAAAAAGCAATTACCAGAAAATGAAAATCTAAATCTAAACCAACTGTATTTCAAGTATTGAATATTGCAAAATAGATTAAATAAATGGAAGTGGGATCTTTAGAAAAGGAAAGGGGCAAATTATATAGAAATAAATGGAATTTGTGGGAACAATATATGCAAAATAATGTTCAAGAAGAGGCATGAGGTTTAAGAGAATACAGAAATTGAGCAATTTATGCAATGTTGGACTAAACAAGAGTAGCAAAAAAGCAAGCATATATGTTATGTATTGTTGTTTGTCTTTCGGCTTTTCCCGGTAAGGGGTCGCCACAGCTGAACTCCAGTCTGCTAATTATTGGCAGTAGATTTTTACGAAACGCTGAGGTGCCAGCTCGACATCCAACCTTCAACAAAGGCATGCCCATTTACACACGCATGTCTTTCGAACGCTACCCAACCGCGGGGAGGACATGCAGACTCCACACAGAAGGCACTCCCAAGCCAAGCAGAGAATCGAATGGGAGAACCTCTTGCTGTGAGGTAACAACGCTACTGCTGTACCACCATGGGTATGTTATGTATAATGTATGTAAATGATAAATGTTAAAATGTTTTATTTTATTTTCTATCAATGTATGTGTGCCTATGTCTTAAATATTTTAATAAAAGTGTATAGATATAGATAGCATTTACCCTCGCCTTTGTTTATTATAGTGACTGAAAAGGGCACAGGAACATCAGTTTACTTTCCGGGTTATGAAAACAAAATTAACATAACTATGATTAAAACTGCAGCAAAACATTTTATCAGGTGATAATGTTACAGATTTGCATTAATTTTTGTGATAATTTCCAATACTACAGCATATAAATTACAACATAATTCGATCAAACTACATCACAACTTAAATAAATATTATTTGTTATATGTACATCAGAATTATTTTCTACAGTTCAAGACAGTTTCAGTTCCACTTTGTGCAGTCAGCATTGCAGCACGATGTGCCCTGTTCTCATGACTTTTTGGTCATCGCACAGAAAGAAAACAGCACTACATTTGAAGTTTACCCATAACATACTGAAAACCATTCGAGCTATGAGGCAATACTGAACTTTCCAAATATAGCTTCCAGACTTAAAATAAATCTCACTGTTATCTCATTCTACTTACACTTTAGCAATTTATGCAGATCACTTCAACTGTGACTGCATTCTCAGCATTACTGAGTAGTTACCAACCATGATGCTAATACAGCAGTTAGCTATTTTTACCACTAGCTTGACTAGTGGTAAAACAAATGCCATCTTGAAGCCTGCCTTTAAATCATAACATGCTATATAAGTAAATGACAGTCTACCTCACAATAAATTAACTTAGTCTGTTAGGATCAGATTATATATTTTTTTTCAAAGAATTTTATTAAATAATTATTAAAATGAACAAATATTTCCATGAAATTATAACATTTTTTTTTAAAGTTAAAAAACAAGAAATTAAAAAAACAAACTTTCTAATATATAAACCAATGTAACTAAACTATGTACAAAGACGTTCATTATGCAAAAAAAAAATTCTTAATGTAGCTGTAGGATTAATAAAAATCTTCTGTTTACATAAATTAATAAACTATTTTTCTAGAAGTTCATAGATGATATTCCATGAATTATATAATGTAGTATTCCTAGATGATCTAGATTTAATAGTTAACATTTCCAAATTACACGTTTCAAGGAGTATATTTTTAAATTCCAAAAATGTAGGTGCTGTACTAGATTTCCAATTCTTAGTGATTGTTTTTCTAGCTACAGATAGTATAGACCAAACGAAAGGGTACTTATTCTCTTTTACACAATCAGGAACAGGAGTATTAAATAAAACAAGTGATCTAGATATAAAGAAATTATCAGTAAAAATTGTTTGCAACAAATTATTGATGTCATCCCAACATTTTCTTAAATATATGCAATTATAAAACATGTGAGACCAGTCAGCATTCAATTCAATATTACATCTCCTACATGTTATATTCTTTTTAGAAAATATACTTATATTATGAGAAGTGATAAATGATCTATTTAAAAATCTCCATGTGAATAATTTCCATTTTAAAGAAGAAGTAGTCATACTTGCTGATTGTAAAATATTAAATTTGTCTTTCTCAGAAGGGGGATTATTATTAATTAAAAAAAATATTTCTAATAATTATCTGAATGTGTATCTAAATCACATTTAATTGCCCTATAAATGTTTGATAACTTGTTATTAGCAGGAGATTTATGCAAAACTGATAAAATCATATATTGTATTAGCTTGGGAATTTTTTTCCTAATTATAGGAGACACAGAATCCAATTTATTTAATACATATTGTCTAGCTTCTTGAAGCTCTAACCATAAACAAGAATCAAGTTTATACTCTTCCAAGAGTAAACTATTGGATTTTATCTCATCATTTATCATCATTTGGTGCCAAAATGTTAAATGGTTTTGCTGAAATATAGACATTTTTGTATAATCTGAAGAGAAAATAGATCTGTGTGTAGGCTATAGGGAAGAGTAAAAAAAGCCAATCCTTATATATATCATATTTAAATATAACATTTTAAATGATTTTAAAAGAAAAACTATATATTTAGACTTAAAACTCAGAGAAGAAAATTCAGAAATATAATCTTTTAGCCTCCAAATAAATGGATTATTAATTATATTTAGCTTATAGGAACTGTTTATATCTTTGGTATTTTGTGACAATACCTCTATAAACTCTTTCCACTTAGCAGTCTATTCTACATCAATGAGATGAGAGATTGTATTGAATACTGATGAAATTGAATACATTTCTAAATTTGGTAAGGCTATACCCCCATTATTCCAATTATACATATGGTATGTTAATGCAATCCTTGGCTTATTTGGGAACCACAAAAATTTCTGAATCATTGAATTACATTTTTTAATTATTTGGTAAGAAGGAGGTATAGATAAAGATTGAATTATATATAAGATTTTGGGGAGAAGGATCATCTTTATTATTAAAGGTTTATCATCCATAGAAAAGGGTAATTTGTTCCATTTATTTATTAAATATTCTATCTGTAATAGACTTTTATTATAATTTATTTGAATGGTATCTTTAATATTGTTAGTAATAATTATACCTAAATATGCTATTTGTTGAGCCTGAGCTATATATTCATTATATTCATCAGGTATATTGTATTTTTTTGAACCTGCTAAAAGAATTTGTGTTTTATTATTATTAAAAGTAAGGCCGGAATTTTTTTTGAAAATATTCCATGTTTTTAAAAAGTTTTTGTATAGATTCCCTTCTACTCCCAAGAGTAATCAATATGTCATCTGCAAACATTTGTATTGTAGATAATATAGTGGGGTTTAACTTGTATCCTTCAATATCTGTATCATGTCTTATTAAATTTGCCCATGGTTCCATAACTAATGAAAATAAGAGGGGATAAAGGACACCCTTGCTTAGTACCTTTTACTATTGGTATATTTTGAGATATACTAGTGCCAATTTTAACATAAGCTTGGCTACCTTCATATAACAGAGTGATAAGACTGATAAAATTATTGGAGAAATTTAATTCCTTTAATAGAGTGAACAAATATTCCCATGTAACTGAGTCAAAAGCACAATTTATATCTAAACTAACGAGGGTTAAATTTGTTTTAAGAGTTTTCACTGAATCAATTAAAGTTAATATTCTTTTAATGTTATCATATGAAGTTCTCTTCATTATAAACCCCGTTTGGTCACTATCAACTAATTTGGGTAAAAGTGTTTTAACCCTTTCTGCATAAATGGACATAAATAATTTGTAATCAGTGTTTAATAGGGAGATGGGTCTATAGGAGGTACACTTAGAGGGATCTTTGTTAGATTTTAAAATAGGAGAAATAAAAGTGTATTTCCAAGAAGGTGGAATTATGTTTTTGTCCTGAACAAGATTAAATACTTTATAAAGCAATTTTAGAGCATTTATAGGTAGTAATTTGTAAATTTCAGGAATGATGCCGTCATTACCTGGTGCTTTATTTTGCTTTAATTTGGTAATGTGAGTTTGAAGTTCTTTGAAAGATATTTGTTTATCAATAGAAATCCCTTGTTCCTCTGAAAGTCTTGTTTTAGTGTATTTATTAATAAATGCTTTTATTTCCTCTTCAGAGTTAATTTCAGTAGTTGTTTGGTTGATGTTTATAAAAAAAAACTCTCTAAATTCAGTTAATATATTATGAATTTGCAATTCCATTTTTCCTTTTTTAGGGGAGAATATTTCATTAATATGATTAAATCTATTTAATCTTTTCATTTTATTAGCAAGAATTTTTAAGGATTTAGGGTTAGAAGAGAAATTTATAAACTTGAATTTTTCTATATTGATCATAGTTTTATGTTTTAATATTTCTAGATATTTATTATTTAACATATTTATTTATTTTCTTTTATCTGATATATCTTTATCACCCATATTACTAAGTTTTAAAGTGTCTAATTTACATTGTATATCTTGCAGCTCTTTATCCCAAGCTTTATTTTTTTTGTTGTACCAATTCAATATCCTACCATATAGATAAGCTTTTATGGCATCCCATATGTAAATTTTTGATATATCATTAGTATTGTTAAGTTCTAAAAAAATTCTGTAGAAATGAAATCATTAAAATCTTTTAATTTTGTGATATAAGCTGGGATCCTTTTTATATGAATATTAAAATTTGGATTGACTACCACTTCAAAAATTATAGAATTATGATCTGATAAAGGACATGAAATCACTTCTGATTTGTTTAAGGAATCTGTTAAATTATTAGAAATAAAAGCTCTATCTATCCTCGAGTATGAGCTATGTCTATGAGAAAAAAAGGTGTAAAACAAAGTAGTAGTATCTGCAAAATAATTTATATCTTTCAAAAAATAAGTATCTGAAAAGTCTTTTAATAATTTAGATGATGTAGATATTCTTCTCTTCCCATTAGTACTAGAGTCTTTGTAATCTAGAATACAATTGAAATCTCCTGCCAAAATAATGTTCCCTTTAGAGAATAGTACAATTTGATCTAGATGTTGTTTCACTGTTTATATCCCTATCCCTGGGATCCAATATATGTTAATCAATGTGAAAATTTTACTATTTATTTCTATGGTGACTGCACAAAACATTCCTTTATTATCCTTATACGTATCTATTATTTTAGGAAAAGGCATTATGCTGTTCCATAGGATAGCTACTCCTCTCTTTTTCTTAGTATGTTCAGAACTTACTAAAATCTTATATGTTTTAGATTCAAGTCTGAATATATCCTCTGTTATTAAGTGAGTTTCTTGTAAAAATACTAACTGGGATTTATGTAACTTAAGATATCTAGTTAAATTCCTCCTTTTATTAGGATTATTTAAACCATTAATGTTAACTGATATACCTTTTAGTGTAGTCATTGAAAATTAAATGATGTAAATATAAACATACTGATCTAAGAAATACACAAGAATATATCTAATAGGAATACTATTATGATCATTAAAACAAACATAGTGTAAGAGTATCATATTCTTAAAATTAAGGTTGTTTCCTACTACATAAGATATGAACATCTGAAAAGTTATTAGAAAATATTTATAACATAAACATGAAACAAAATAACCAACCTGAACCCCTCTGGAGTTTAAAACTCCTAACTTGAATGACATCAGTCACTCGAATCAACCTCCTATCAAAAGCAGCATCCAATCAGCACCTGCCTAAATGTCTATAGTCATAACTATAAAAATAAGGCTTCTCATCAATAACATAAACAATTTTTTGTATGAACCAAATGTATAGATATAATGTTGTGTCAATTAGTAAATTGATGACAGCTACATCTTAGGAATAAAGTACAGAATTTTCTTACATTAGTTAGTAGGTTATTAAGAACTACTATGATCTATTAGTTCACTCTTCTGTTTTAAAGTAATCACATTTGATAAGAACCTTAAAAAGAGACTATGGCATTATTTTATTACTGAAATATGGCTAATAAAGGCTGAAGTGTGATATATAGTACTGCCATAGGTGATCAGCTAACTGGGACATAGTTGTAAATGAATCACCTAAGGGCCTTCAATAACGACTAACATTGGCAGCTAATAAATAAGATGCCAATAAAAGTGATTTTACTAATAATCAACTAACATGCTGATTGTTCTGAAAGAAATGAACACTGCATTTCTTTGCCAGAAACCGAATATAGTGATTACTCATCAAAAAGTAAAACCAACAACATCCTGCTAGTTTTCTTATAACCAAACACCCAGGTGCAGTCTCTCATAGAAGAGTGACTAATAAACCTTAAAAGTCTGATCTTCCATTCATTGCATTAATTTGAGTTACCTCAAAAGGTCCATCACCATACTGAAAACTAGTGAAAAGGTCGTATTAGTTCAAAGAAGCAAGGTGCTTAAATAGCTCCTGTATACTATATAAAAGCCTTATTTAAATATAATGAGTTTTTTATTATTCAATTATAGCTTATACTATCTTTGAATTTTGAAAAGCTATTTCATTAACAAAACAAAAGATGAAAATTTCACATTTTCTAATGATAAACAGATCTAACTATTTTTAATGCACCTGTCCTTGCAATATTATTGCTGCCTATGTGGTACATCCCTATCAGCCTATTACACAAATGCATTCATAAAATAACGGAGATAACCTATTATATACGTCTATACATTTAACATTTTGATAAATGTTTCACGAATATTTTCTCAGCAAGTCAATAGTTATAAAAAAATGTACATGTAACACAAGTATATAAACAGCTTGTAGCGTTATTAAATCTTCCAAAAATGCACACATCACAACTAGTATTTCTCATCAAGATATCGGCACCCTTGTCATACATAAAGCAAATATTTTATGAGAATACTATTTGTTTATAAATACATAAGGCTCAAGAATACCTATGATGATCAGAAAAAGTATTTAGGCTACATGCGTAGTATAATCCTTATTTATTTAAGAGATTATTGCATATAATGTCTTACAATAAGTTGAAAGTAGTAATCTAGTTATATCTTCTTTCCATATGCTGTATGAGGAAACAAATTTGAGTCAGTAGCTTCCCGGTGAGGATCAGAAGATCAATTTACTTCCAACGCCTTCATGGTGACGTTTTAAGAAAGCTCTGAGCTTTCCAGCCGCGATGGATATTACAGTCTCGAGCTCATCATGAAGATAAAGCTTTCAAAGTTTCGGCGGGAAATAGTAAGTAAAACACTACTTAACTACATATAAGGCAATGTCTCGAGCCTCCCTCTATACTGACAGAGATGAGAAAGAAAGGAAAAAAAAACTTGCATACACAACACGAAGAAATGACAGCTATCAAGCAAAGCTTCACCACACTAACTCTCCGGTTAATCTCCGACCAAAGCACACAAGCACCAAAACATACAATTAACACAAACAACACCACACGTCTCTACAGTGCTACAGCACCAAACCAGAGCCTCCAAATAAACACACCAACAACTTTTAAACAACAACAAAGCCTTACCATTACTCCAGCCACACTGCCACTCACATCCAGAGTCAGAAGTACCATCACTAGCACAGCAATTCTGCAACTATACATCAGGCCATCATACAAGATTCCTTTATCAAACAATTAACCATAAATCAACTAAAATACAAATACAGCAATTATAACTAAATAAAAGTTTTCCAACCACTATAAGAACCAAAATCAAGATAAACAAATATGCCCCCTAATGATAAGCACCACTACAAGACATCCAGAAGCATAGATATCCAAGACAGGACAATCACTACATCCATGGGAATCAAACCAATAAACATTAAGATAAACATTAAGATAATTAATCTTAAACAAATCGTACAAATGAAAAAAAAAAACCAACAAATGACTATTCTACAAAAGAAAATAGACAACTATTTAGTTAATCAATTTACATTATATTAAATATAATACCAAAAGCTCACCTGGATGTCCGGTTTCATTTCCTCAACTGAGTGAATCAAGTGCAAATATGTACTTGCTATGATTCATCTTTTGATTTTTTTTTTTTTAGGGTCAAATGTTTTCCAAGTGTTGTTCTCAGCATTCCTTTTAAGACTAGGACTGGCCCACTCCATTTCATCTACTTTTTCCAGTATGTTATTAGATTTTATATAAGTTATTGCATTGTCTATGTCGTCAAAAATTTTAAAACCATCTTGATAAAATATTTTCAGTCTTGCAGGAAAAAGCAAATGGGTTTTTATTTTATTCTTTTTTAGTTCTCTTACTAAAGGCAAGAAAATTTTCCTTTTTGATAATACTGAAGAAGAATAGTCATTATCAAAGCATATAATATTGTCCTACAGTTTGATTGGAGATTTTGCCCACGCAGTCTTTAGTACCATTTCCTTATCATGGGCTGATAGGAACTTTACAATAACAGATTTAGTATAATTACTCTTGATGTTTTTAGATGTCACCATTGATCTATGGGCTCTTTCAATACCATATGAAAGAGCCTCCGGCAGTTCAAGTACTTCAGGCAACCAGGAAGATAAAAATTTTTCCATATTATTTCCCTCTATGTTATCCGGTAAGCCAAAAGTTCTCACATTATTCCTACGGGACCTGTTCTCAAGGTCATCAACCTTTGTCTGAAGAAGAGAATTTTGCTTTAACAGGAACTCAGCATTATGTTCACTCTCCTGAAGTCTGTTATCCATATCACTTAATGCAGTTTCCATTCCTGAAATCTGCTTCCTCTGTTGCAATAAATCTTCATGTAGAATGTCCATTTGGTGAGAACACTTTTTTTTGAAATTGTCAATTTTTATATCCATTTTGTCTATCTTGACACTTAGTTCCTGAATAATAGTTAGTAATGACTGTAGTTCTTTTTTATAGTTGTCTCTTGATGAGATTTAGTGAAGCTCATCCTGTTCTTTTACTGTAGTACTTCCAAATGTAACTTTGACAGGAAAACTTAAAATCTACTTGAAATTTTTTATATACTACCCTAATATATATTTTAAAGAATTAATTAAAATAAAAAAACTAATATTAGGGAAGTTTATATCAATATTTCCTGTCAATAAAGTTCTGTAAAGGCAGAGCTGATAAGAAAAGCTGCTACTCTGTGCTCATCTTGGCCACGCCCTCCCAGATTATATTTATTGACTGTTTTAATACTAGGCATAAGTTATTTGGGGCAACCCAGAATATAGCTGGCCAGATTCGGTGCTCATCTCTGTTCTGATAATGAAAGCAAGCAAGCATTCATTCTGTGACACCCACTTTATTCTATTCCTGGGCACAGGAGACAGCTCAAATCCTGGCACCCAGTGGGCAGAAGCTTAGAAAGGATACCAGTCAATCACAGGACTCATGCACAGACACACACACACGTGTGTTTAAGGGCAATTTAGAGGTGTACAAATTCATGAATGGCATGCCTTTAAGATGTTCAAGAAAACCCATGCAGATAGATCGAGGACATGCAGACTCTGCACAATGGGAACACTGGTCACAAACCTAACTACAGAACCAAGCACAGTGAGACGACAACACTAACTGTTGTACCACTCTGCCTCCCATTAAAACAATGCTTTCTTCAATGCTTCAATTGTAGCTGTAAAATTTGCTTGCCAGTTTTAACCAAAATCAAAACAAATTTTAGTACGGACTATCTGCCTTTCTTAATGTCTTCTTGCCTCTCTACATTCTTGGCATTTATACGCAGCAGTTTCTGGCAGACAAGAACTGCTAGGTCCACCTACCATGCTAGTCTTTTCATTGTGTGGTATTGTTCACTAAATGAAACATCTCCATTGTAATCTGGTACTTAACACTGACTTGTGGCTACTTCAGGTTCTCTTTCTTACTAGAGCATGGCATTAGCAAAGTATCTGGCTTACATTGTACCACTTTCAGTTACCCTTCACCCTCTAGCCATTACACCCAAGCCTTTTCATAACAGGTTCAAAACTCTAGAACCTCCTTTCACCACATATCAGAAACAAACCCAGCATATCATCCTTCAAGAGTGCCCTAAATGTATCAACTGCTTTCTCAGTCAGAGTGCCCTAAATGTATCACCTGTTTCTCAGAGTGCACTTACTTCGTTTCAACCAACCTACCTCAGCCTCACTGACAAACATCACAATATCCTCAGGTGTTACCAGTTCACTGAAATACACACCATGATTGAGTCAGCACATCTTTACAGCACATACTTTCTATTCAGCTGTCCACCAGATCTCTTTTAAATCCACCCACTGACACTAAAACCACCTGTAGTGATAAGTAAAATAAATCATGCTTAAGACATAGTTATGTTCCACTTCTTAACCACTCCATTCCTCACCTAATATGACAAATAGCACCGTATGCAATTGTTCCCTAACATGGAACAGAAGTCTGTGAAACTAACTACTTCACGTCAATGTTTTTTTTTCTGTTGTCCAGTGTTATGTAAAACAAGGATTGGCTGAAAATGGATCCTTGTGGTTCAGTCCATTTACCTAAAATAAATAAAAACAGCAATGCAATCCTTGCCAACGTGCTGAGATGTCAGTTTTATATAGTAGCAGATGAGTAATATGGAGCATACAGACCCACATGTAAAATAGGTACAAAGTGCTCTACAGCAAAGAGAGAAAATACTTTAATCCAAAATAAATTACCTGCAAATGCAACCTTATTTATTTACCAAATGTGAGGACAGCTGATGTGTAGGTCATGTTTGCCCTGTACACCTAAAAGATATCACAGATGTTACTTGTTTTATTTCTCAAACACTTTATGGTCTTTAGATAGAAGGTGATTCTGCACATTATGATTGATATTTTAAAGCATATATTAATAAAAAACAATGATGTCATGCAGTTCCCAAACACTGTAAACCCTGTGCACTTGAGTTTATTGAGCCTTATATTTCTATTGTCATGTTTGATTATATGTCATGTTTTCTGTCTACGTATCATACAAACACTGTCTCCTATTTCAGTGAAAAGGTGAAGAAAGGTTGACAGATAAGGCTTGCCCATTGTGTTTAGCTGCACATGTATATAGTTTAGCTATTAAACCACAGGGAAAGCTGGTATTTTGTGAGCAGTGAAGTTCTGAATAAAACTCCTTATAAAATCAGGAAAACAAGAACTATAAACTGTAGACAAACATATTAAACTTCAGTATAATCAAGTGCTTATATCTTAAGAAATCAATACTTTTTTTGACTGCAAGTAAAATTTAATAGCCAAGCATTTTTGCCCCTTACCTGGGGTTCTTCAGATCCATATCTGTATTTTTATATATATATATATATATATACACACACAAACACAAACACACACACGTGCACGCGCATGTCTGCGTGTGTGAATGTATGTATATGTTTCCTCAAACATTCAAAAGATGTGCAGTAGGTAGATTGGACAGTCTAAAGTGACCAATGGTATGAGTGTGTGGTATGGAAGAACAACTGCAACATGGATAGCCACCTAGCAGTGTAAACCTTGGCTCTAGATGACTGTCACTGTTGAAGTAACACATAACCCTGCGTGTCAAAATTGGGAAAAGGGGTTGCGGATGAATTTCTGGAGATATATATGTGCATGTGTGTGTACATGCATGCATACATACTCTAGACATACATAAATGTACCATACATATGTATACATATAGAGAGAGACAGACTTTCCACTTCAGACTTATCAAAGTCCTGCCTTCAAATAATAACTTTACTAGGTGGTTGCCCATTAGACAACCTGACTGTCTGTCTTGTCAGAGTATGGGGACAAGATGATAGGGTGATCTAAAAGCTCCTAGGTAGTTACCTGCAGAGCAGCCATTCAGAAGACAGTATTGAGATTTAAGTTGCTAAATTTCAGAACAGAAACTGGAGCAGTATGCACTGCCTGTTTGAAGGGTACATGAAACTGCAATGTATAGTTACCAGGGAAGCACCTAGTTATGTCAAGTTTTCAGATAGCAAAGCACAGTTGCAGCACTTTACGGAGGGAAGAAATCTAAAGTAATCCCCTCATAGTTTTAGCAGGTCTACAAATGCATTAACAGAAATTTGCTACAAAAAGACCAGACGTATGCTTTATGCATTTGTGGGAGTGGTACACTACTGCAGACTAAGGCCATTGGATTAATCTGAGATGGCATATGCTTTCCAACAGCTATCAGCAAAGTAATTCTACCTGACCCACTCAGTGCTCAATGAAGGTTCAATGAACCTGAAATCTAAATGTAAACCAAAGTTTTGCCCATCATGCATTGTTCTTTATGCTCTTTAACAAACAGCTGAAGTGGAACTATTTCAATTTACTGCGATAGTACTGTCTCCAGTACATTTTATTGATTGGATTACTTCCATCAGTATCAATGGTGAGAATCTAAATCCCCAACTTTCCATGGAGCACTGGCTGTTATCACACACTGTGGTTCCTTAATCACTGTCAGTAGGCCAACACTTTAGTAAGTTAGACTTTTCACATGCTTACCTACAGATAAAAGTAATCAAAAAGTGATACAGACACCTACTACTCAAAAGGGTGGTTTTGTTACAGGGATCTACCAGTTGGAACTGTCAATGCACCTGCCATATTCCAGAGTTACAGAACAGATATTTTTTGGGAGAGGCATTCCAATATACATTGTCATTTGGCTGATACAGTTGTGATGAGTGGAATCACATTGATTGTCATTTGGATGATACAGTTGTGATAGAGTGGAATTACATTGTCATTTGGATGATACAGTTGTGATAGAGTGGAATCATGTTAATTGTTGTTTAGATGATACAGGTATGATAGAGTGGAATCACATTGACTGTCATTTGGATGATACAGTTGCGATAGACTGGAATCACATTGATTGTCATTTGGATGATACAGTTGTATCACACTGACCACCTGCTATACCTGAATAATATCCATAACTATTTGGAAGAATTCAAAATGCTCATTCATGAAGACAAATATGACTTTTTCAGGAACTCACCTGAGTATCTGTGTCACATATTTGATGTGGCAAGGCTATACAAGTCACCAGGCAAGCTAAGAGCTGTTCCTAAAGCATCAGCTCCAACCAGTGTCACACAATGGATATCATTCCTTGGTCTGATTAATTATGACAGCAGATTTATACTAGAGTTGGCAGCTCTCCAGAATCATTTAAATACTCTCTTGTGTAAGGTAAAGCATTGCTATTAGTCAGCAGAGAATTAATCAGAATTTCAGAAAGCAACGAAAAAGAGCAAATAGAATCAGAGAACAGTGCTGCCCCACTACAATCCTCAGTTTAGAGTGGAATGTCACGTGTTGTCTTACGACACTCACTCACGTGTGGTATCAAATGGCAATGAAAGACTAGTAGCATATGCATCAAGAATACTTGGTAAAGCTGAAGTGGAACAGAACTATGTTCATACTGAATGAGGCTTCAACGTTTAGGCTATGAAAATTTCACCAATGACTTTTTGTTGGATGTTCATACTCTACATATCCTAGCCTTAACAGACATACATGTTTTCCAACTGCAACAGTAGCTAGAATGCAGTTGCTGGACATTGCTACTTTCTGTCCGCAATTACTCAAATGACTACAAAAAGGTAGTTCATCTTGCAAATGCAGATGGACTTTCAGTGTTATATAATCAGAGTCCAGCATAACAATAAAGTCAACATTGTAAATGTTTTTATATTAAACAAATTGAAATATTTATTGTCATGACTACAGAAATTCATCAAGAGACATGACTAGATTCTACACTATCTGCTTTACTGGAATGACAGCATAAAAATGCACAGCTATAGAGACACACAGCAACAGGGAAATATCTATTTTCCTAAACAGGTGCAATGAATTCATTGAGCAGCAATAATGTATGAAAGTAAATATTCCTCTGAAAGTGCACTCCAAAGTTCTTGTAGTATTAAACTCAGATCCTCAGATTGAAATCTATTTCCCAATAGTTATCTTTAGTGGCCTAGAATATTCAATCAGAATTAAGCAACAGACAAAAAAAATCTTGTCAGTCATGCCAATGAGCGTTGAAAATTTCAACTCAGGGTCCATTTCACCCATGGATCTGGTCAGGGTGCCCCTAGAAAAAAAATCATGCTGATTTTACATGACCATTTGCAGGACACACATATGTGGTAAATCAACTGTAGAAAACCCTTTGTAATGATGTAAATCAGAATGGAGCGACTCCATTACTATGAAAAAATGCATCCATTTTAAGAGAAACATTATTAAGCATTAAGTAAGAAACATATAGAGTTCTTGTTATTGATACTAGACCACAGTTCACATATGTAGATTTTGCATCATTTATGAAAACTAGCCATGTCAAACATATTTATTATGCTTCATTCCGCTCATCTATCAATGGCATTGCCAATTTAGCAGTTGTGTAAATAGGTCTTGAAGGCTTTTAGAAGTTCTGCTGATGTTCAGCAATATCTGGACTCTTTCTTGCTTGCTTACTGTAGTCTTCAGCATTAGGATAAAAGAGTCACTGGCAAAACATTTTCTTGGCCATAATCACTAGCTACATTTGATCTTAGTGAATCTGTGTATGATATCTCCCCTGCAACAAAACCATTACTTGGAAGTTTTATGTAGGAATACACCATCATGGCACACCCATTTTAGAGTGGGTGTGCTGACCTTTAATGGGATTGCTAGAGAGGAAAGAACTGGTCACCAGGAATAATTACATCACAAACTGGACTGATGGCATACACACTAGATGATGGTTCAGAGGATGCCCAGTGATGTCATGCACATCTGCTGCTGTGTTTCCATGGACATCCATCTTCATACATCCATGGAAGAGGTGATATGACCATCTGAGTCTTCCATGGTGTCAAATGCTTTTCACAAAAATACAGCTGATGTTTTGCCAGCAACAGAGAATTTCAGAAGCTACCCATTCCATATGTCTAAACCTCTAAATCAGCTGAATTTGTAAGACAACTGTTAAAGAAAACAAGGTCTGTAAGGAGTGTACCCAATGAGCCTGGGCAGAAAATAAATAAAGCAGGATAATTTCCCTGACAGGCTTGTGATCGGGGACCTACTACATACCTCTGCTTAGTTATTGCATATTTTTGTCTTTTGTATGATTTTATCATTAAACAGAAAAAGGCATAGTCAGAATTATTTTTTTTCTGAGGATCACTTGAAAAAGTGTTAATAGATTTGTTTCATTGACTCCCTTTAATTTGTATTTAATGACACCTAAAAAGAATTTGAGACAATTTATTATCTCAGCTACACATACTGCTTATATGAAGATTAAAATCTTCCTAATAACAGGATCTCCTCTTCTACTCACTCATTGTCAGCCAGAGAGCCATGATGCCAGAGATTGGAGGGCATGGGCTGCTCATAGTAATTAGGGGTTGAAGGGAGACAACTACGGATGATCTTCAAGATTTATAGAACATATTTAGGACTATACTCTGAAGTTAGGTTGGATGGTGGCTAATGCAGTAATACTTAGAGAAAAGATAGAATTAGATTTAATAAGAATGATAAAAAGTGATAATGGCACCTACCTGACTACTACTAGTATTGGCCTTGGTGTAGCTACACTCAGCTAGGAATCAATGTCTCTCTCTCACCAGATGGAAAAGAGTAGCATTCATTCCGAACTGGCTCTTGAAAAGCAGGCAATCAATAGTCTTGCCCCAAATGTTGTATGGAGCTGTAGGCTTTGTTGGAGGTCTTCTCCTGGTAGATGCCCTTAATAGCACAAACAACAGCTCAGTGCAAGAGAGCTAAGCTGTGCAATAGTCAAAACCAGAGCAGTCAAGAAAGTCCAGTACATACTCCCAATCAGAGACAGTCATGATCCAACATCCCCATGTTCCTTCTTTCACCAGGAGAAAAACAGTAACACTAAGGCCAAGCTGGCTCCTTAGAGGCAGTCTTCAGGCTTTCCAGGCACTGGTAGCTTCTAGAAAGGCTAGGAAATTATGTCCCTGTGATCCTTCTCTTATTGGAAGCCAAACAGAATCAATATTCCCAAGATAATGCTTTCTTAAGACATGTTCTCTTTGTATTTGTTCATTCAATTTTCTTGCGTTTCACAGACTACACCTGGGAAATATGACATCATTATGACTTTAAGTTTCCATGTAGTCATTTTTAATTTTGTTTGCCTTTCTCACCACTTTACATTGATTCTTTTTTTTTTTTTTTTTTTTTTGCTTCTACTGTTCAGGCATGTGAGACCTGTCTTATATAAACCATTCTTTGCTTTCTGCTGCTGTTCATTGTGTACCTCTGTATATTTTGGTTACATTTACGTTTACAGTTTTCCAATATGCACTGCAACTGTCACAGAAAGTGAGCTTAATTATTAATGCTCTTGTTTCAGGTTAACTGTGTTTTGTTAATGTTTCTAGAAATGGCTGTAGGTACCAAGTACCTTTATGTTAGTAATACATCTCAGGAGGTTACAATACATAAAGTGCTTTTAGCATAGCAGGTACACCTGGGAAAGTTAACAAGCTAATATTCTGTTATGAGCAAGGATATTTCTGAATGGTCTTAACTTGACTCAGTTTCTTTTTAATTGTTCAGTCATGCTTAACATCATTTTCACCTTAGAAGGTTTCATTTTACTTTACTGCTCTTTTGAACCTGTCAGTCTAATCTCACCATTAGAAATGTAGACCCTATATTACTGTCATTTACACTTTAACTTATAATTCTTGGATTCATGCAGGTAGCATTGCAGTACTGAAAGAGGGAGAACATGGCTGTCATTAGCAATTCTCTTCCTCTTCTTCTTACCTTTCAGACTGTTTTCCCTAAATCATAGGTCACCAGAATCTACCACTTACCACAACTTCTACTCATATCTTCCCCACAAAAGACATATTTGTTTTACTTCTTTTATTGTTTTTTTTCCATTGAATTCTTCTTCTGAAAAAACAAAAGCCATAGACATAGAACTGTAGCTGGGTAGAGCTGGCACACAATATTTAAATTTCTACTGCCGTGCAATATTTTGAATGCTTGATTCTTACCTTTTATTAAGAAAACACCCTACTTCATTTTTGTTACCTGAAGGGTTATGTCTACTACTCATCTTTCTGATGACCTTCAAGGCTCTTTCCATCCTTTTTTTTTTTAAATGTCTTCTCTTTTCCTCCCTGTGTAAATGTATTCCCTCCATCTAACCACTGGATATAGTATGTATCCCCAGAAGCAAATACTACAAACTATTTCCATCAGTATGGTTAATCGGTTTCCAAAGATGATGGGCACAAAACTAATACATATGTGCATGTACACACACACACACACACACACACACACACGTGTGCATGTTACACCATGTACAGTGTCAGCGACACAATATGTGGCACACTTGCCTTTGGTGCAGAAGGCTGTGGGTTCTATTCCCATACCAGATAGATCAATTGCTGACATCAAAGTGCAGCATGAGGGGTGCTGCACTCCTGAGTGCATTTCCCTTTGGAAGAGATGTTAAACTGAGGCTCCGTCTGATTAAGTTGATGGTAACACAGGTGGATATAAAAGATCCCCTGGAATATATTGAAAAGAGAAGGGGTCCTTTATTTATATACAAAAAAAGAACTCATATTTACAAATGCACAAATATATAGATATGCAAATATTTTATACACATTCATAATTTTCCTTGCAATCATACTAAATTTTCACTCTATTAGTTCCCCACTCCTTGTTCGATAACCACCATCTGATGTTACTCAATACTGTTGCTAAAATCCATTTACCATTAAACATACTTTTATTTATTCTTTCATTCCACATAACCCATACAACATAAAATAACTTTTTATCTATTCTAACATATTCTTACATTGATATTTAATCATATCCAGGTTTATTTTATCCACTTTTTATAACTTTGAAAAATATTCTTTATATAGTGTCCCCATAATGTTTTTACTCTTTTACATTTCAAAAACACATGCTCAGTAGTTTCTTCTTGGTGATGTAAACATACCCCTGGATTCTACAAGCCTTGCAAGGCATGTAGGATTAGTGCAGGAGCTCTAGCAGGCAATATGTCTGCCATGCGATCCAGGAATAGCCTGTAGGGGCGTGCACGAGCGCTCCTGCATGGACTCAGCCTCTGTATGCAAATTACCCCATTTGCAGATAAAATCCATGCAAATTAGGTGAATTTGCGATCCAGGAAGCTGGAAACTGGCTGTGCAGGACTAGTGTAATCTGCAGAAATGTACTCGGTTAGTAACCTAGTACATTTCTGCAAATTCCAAAATGGAGCCGTGACAGCTCCAAATAAAGGGTGCATATCATTCAGGAAGCATGCCAATGGCCAAGTATAAGGCCATTGGCATTGAAAACAGTTTAGAAAATAAAAAAAAATCAACTTTTATTTTTTTTTTAGCCAATCTCAGCCGTTTAATCATAGGGCAGCGGTGTGCAAACGGGATTGGGGGAAAATAAACCTAAAATAAGCATTCTAACTAAAATCAGTATTCTGCCATTAAAGTCAATGGCAGGCAGAAGACAACATGGCCAGTGAGTAGTGGTTGCTAAGGGGGGAGGCTCAGTGTGAGAGATGTAACTGTGCATTAGCAGGCAATCCTATGCAAATGAGGGGAATGATAGTGAATCCCAGATTTCCCCAGCATGCTAGTCAGTTCCCAACAGTGTAAGAGCAGGAATAGCTTGGTGCAAGCCTAGGAGTTAGCTAACATCATGGGGAGGGGTGTCAGGCATACTGTAAGCAGATTGGAGCCCTGTGGCTCAGGTTGCTCCTAGCTTAGCAAAGCAAGGGGGTGTGTCCATGTCTGCCTAGCACTCTTTACATTGCCTAAGTGAGTGTGGGTGCCGCACACCGGGTTTTAAAGAAAAAAAAGGTAAACCAGGAAATAGCAGCTTTGAGCACTGTGTTTGCACGGCTCGCCCCTGGCCATAAACAGGATGGCAATGGAAAGGGAAAACAGTAGTAGGAAGTTAATTAAGGAGAACTAGCATAGCTGGCAGGTGAAATGTATCAGAATCAGCCAATTACACAGGCAGCAGACCAGCCCAGCCCAGAACACTACTATAAACTATGCAAATACCTTTCCCTCTGTTTTTTCCCATACTCTACACCACCAGTGTATACAAGCGGAGAACTTTTAAACAAAACTACAAAATGATAGGGGCTGCAGCAGGCATCATACAACATGTGCAAGAAGCTGAGGGTGGTGAGGATTTGAATGCTGCCAACCAACCCACAGTGAGGAGATGGAGAAGAGTGTACAGACCCAGGGTACCCTACCAGGGGTGACATGAGCTGGAGATAGTGGAGTGCTATAGGGTGGACAGGGACCTCCTACAGCAAATTGTTGAGCTGTGCCAGCCACGCCTGACACACCAAACTGACCGAGGGGAACCCATCCCAGTGGATAACAAGGTATGTGTAGGCCTAGGAATACTAGCCACAGGTACCTCCCAAAGCTCAACTGGGGATATCATGGGGATCTCACAGGCATCAGCATCCAGAGTATTCCATCAGTTCCTGAATGCCATGTCAGCACATGCCAGTGAGCACATATATTTCCTCAACACCCATGAGGTGTTGGCCAGCAATATGAGTCTCTTCCACCAAATAGCAGAATACCCTGAGGTAGTGGGTGCTATAGACTGTACGCACATATGCATCAAAGTACCACCCGGTGATCAAGGTAGGGCCTACATCAACCTCAGGGGCCTCCCTTCCATCAACTGTCAGGTCATGTGTGATGCCCAGGGCATTATAATGAATGTGTGTGCTGGCTGCCCTGAAAGCTATCACAATTCCCACATCTGGCATCTGACACAGCTGTACCAGAGATTTGCCAATGGGGACATCCCCTACCGTCACCTAGTGGGGGTTGCTGGTTACACACTGGAGCCGTGGCTGATGACATCCATCAGAAATGCACACATACCTGAACAGAACACCATAATGAGGCACACACACACAGATCAGACTTATAATAGAGAGTGTGTTTGGGATGCTCAAGTCACGGTTCCGGTGCCTGGACACATCTGGTGGTTCCTTGCAGTACTCACCAGCTACATGTACTCAGCACTGGGCAGGGCCACACAACACTCCACCAATGATAAGGCCTGCATAGGCACAGAGTGACTCAGAGGAGGAACAACCTGGGCCTGCCCCACTAGGCAGATGGAGGCATGCCCAGTATTCCCTGGCCTTGGCAAAGAAGCAACGTACAGCACATACACTGACACAGTAGGGACCCAGCGAATTACACCTCTCCCTGACTCACACATACAGTAAAAGGGATGCCAAACATGACACTACCTGTGCTCAACCATGTATAGGGAGTGTACTATGTGCATCCGACATAGGCAGCCCTCCAGCACCATCCTCAATACTGGCACACCCACAAGGTAAGTCAATCAACCTACCAATTGCCAAATGGAGTAGAATGTGTCGTTACCTGTATCTATGGTATGGATATGAGCATGCAAGGGAATTGGGTGGCTGAATGTTATAGCAGCAGATAGTAGACGGCCATAGTGGCACCATGACATCAGTAACACATACTGGAGTCACCATAGTAGCCAGTACTACACAGGATGACAAAACCCACTGCAGGAAATGTGCTGGGTGACATGTGTGTCCATATGACTCTCATATGCCAGTCAGGGAGGTTCACATACCCAACAACAGTCTCAGCCAGCAGGACAGGTGCAGACAAACACAAAGAGCCTGTGCTATAGCATCTGAATGATGCCTATGGGTAACCTCCCCCCAGGCCTACACAGACAGACTACAGCAGGTCAGGCAGTGGGATGTTAGTTCTGAAGGGTAGGAAGTCAGACACTAATATGTAGAGCAACCAAAGCTAAGACCTGTAGTACACTGATATGCCTCTAGTCAGTATGATAGGTTAGAATACAGAATGAAATGGAGTACCTGACATACCAGTACAGTCATAGCAAATGTGTGCAAGTGCCAGGTGCCCCCCCATCCTATGTACACATGTAGAAATGGTAAGGTGTGCCCCCAATCATGTGTAGAAATGTAGTAACAGTCAGGTGTCCCCCCCCACAATCCTGTGTAGAAATGTAGTAACAGTCAGGTGTGCCCCCACTCCCATGTAAACATGTAGAAAGTGTCAGGCGTGCCCCAATCCAGCTTATAAATGTAGTAACAGTCAGGTGTGCCCCCCCACTCCTATGTAGACATGTGGAAACAGACAGGTCTACCCCTTCCCCCAATCTTGTGTAGAAATGTAGTAACATGTAGGAGTAGGTATAATACAAGTGGAGTACAGATGCCCAGAGGTGGCCAAAGTAGCAGGATAGGTCGTAGCATTTGCACAATATGCAGGTCTGTGTGTGTTAGGATGGTGTGTGTTTCATAATGTGCGAGAGTGGTCAGTATGTATGCATGTTGAGTTAAGATCTGGTGGCCATTGCCCACTACTGCTGATGACAGGGACAAGCCCTCAAACCTGCAGTGCCAAAGACAATTCCCACCATTATAACACATGCTAGCAGTAAGCCATTGTAAATGTATGGTGGTAATGTGTCACCATCTGAAAGACTGACATGGCATGGCTGTTGGGCTAGATATACAAGCAGTACACAGGGGAAAGTACCCCAGACATACAGTATATATTGTGGCACTGTGAAATGGAGACACCCTTGGATTTGTACATATAGGTATGCATCACAATAACTGGACCTGTAGTAGGGGATACCGGTGATGTCTCCCTGAACACCTGCAGATCACAATGGAGGTAGGACTGATGTACTGGGAGTCAGCTGATGTACCTGCACATGCCAACATAACTGGAATGCCCCATGCATATCTGTGTGTCAGATGCAAGTAGTGTCCATAGCACACATGCACCCAGCCATGCAAACACTACCCACAGGCACCTCTCTGGTAATATTCCTGCTGTGGGGAATGAGTACAATAAGACCCCACCTGTATATGGCAATAGATGAAGACTGCAGCATGCAGTGCAGGTGTCCCATGCAGGTGTGACCCTAGCTGTAGGTAGCACCCTGCCAGCATCCACACCACCTCATCAAGGCTGATAGAAGGTATTGGCATGAACACCTATCACACCTACCCTGTCACCACAGGGGAATATACTGTGTGGTGGTCTGGGACTGTAGGACTGACAGAATGCAATGGCCTGCCACATCTGGCCTGCAGCAACACCTAATGCCCCACAGGCTTCTGCCAAAGGCCTGTGTCTCACACGTACTGCCAGTGCATGTTATGTCATGGACACCCAAATAACAACATAAGACACTCCACATAAGCCATATGCAAGGCCATGTGGACAAACCACAGTAACATGTCCACCATGTCCCACTGCATGAACTGTGGACCAACACTAACACACCTGTGATGGGGTGATACCCTTAGGGAAAGTATCAGAGAATGTGTGCATAATGTATGGAAGAGGTTAGAATAACAGAGGGGGTGTGGGAGCATGGGCAGCATGGAATGTACAGGGTCTGACACCAAGCTGTATGCACACACTACCCCTGGCTCTAAACACATAAATGGGTGGTTACACACCTGCCTGTACACCACAATAGGGTAAATATCCTGACCCATGTCCCCTGCCTCTGACTAACCTGTGCAAATCTGTACAGCTGTGAGGCATTGCCACAGCAAGATAATCCTATACTGTCATGTTGATGGGCGAACAAGTATGGGATCCTCTGCCAGCACTGTACCAAGGTGCTGAACCAGATACACAAACCCAACACCAAGTGTCTGCAGCTCCCCCTCCAGAATGGCATAACTTATCATTAATACATTGGTTACTGCCCACAATACTGGACACAGCTTCAGTCACCCTTGTCCCCCAAATCATCATTGTGAGCAAAAATGTCCACCTGACAGTACATGAGGACAGAAAACATCACTGTGTATAACAGTACACATCTGAATATCTCTGCTAACAGCAGTACCATGCAGCTGAAGCAGCACAGACACAATCACCTACAGTACACACTATCCCCTGCACAGTTTGTCCCCATATTGCCAAATGATCCACGGATACCCTGCAGAAACAGTATGATACCTGTAGGTGTACAACACAAAGGTCTGCACTGCAGTACAAACTACCTGGAATTGATCCACACATTCAATACAGAAGGGCATACTGGGCATGCTCACACAAATAAATGAAGGCCATGTCTGCAAACAGTGGACCAGATATATCTGGCAGTTGCAGATGTTAGTGCAGACACTCCTCAGTATGCACCAATCATGCTTTGCACACACACTGGATAGGAATACAGGCATATATCCAAGGACAACACACTATAATAAGCCAAAATTAGACCTACATAGATGTGTGGAAGAGAGTGACTGTCGCAAGAGGCCATCCATTATGAGGCCTGTCCCACCCTGCACACAGCCAAATGGCTACAACCACATGAGGTTCAGATGTCACTCACTGTAGATCTTAGCCACTGGTATCTGTCAGCATTACGGACTATGTGGTGTAAGTGCTAGCTGTGCAACATGACTGTATAAGGAAGTATTCATCTAGCAGCTGTATACATGTACCTGTGAAATATAACCCTGCGTGTGCCCGCATGTAGTGTATAAACCTCTAGATGAATGGGTTATGGCCCATGCACACACACACTGCCCTCCCCATAGCTATACTATGACAAGCCTGCTGAGGTCATCCACTTTGAAATACACCCTTGTGAAAGGTGTAGGCCAGTAATCTCCATGGCACGTCCTATAACTGCATACTGCTGTAGTGTGATAAACTATTTAGGTAGGAGTTGTGGATGGAGGCACATACACATAATCCCAGACATGGCAAGTGTGTGTGTGTGTGTGTGTCTGTGTAGAGAGCAATGCCTTTTTAGGCTAGTCACACTCACTACTATTCAAATGCCCTACTTTGGCAAGGCTGCTGATGTCATATACTGTGAAATACACCTTTCGGAAAGTTGTAGCCCAGTAATCGCTGTGGCGCATCTTATAACTCTGTACTGCTGTAGTGTGACAAACTAGTTAGGTATGAGTTCTAATCCCAGACATAGAAAGTGTGTGTGTGTGTGTGTGTGTGTGTGTGTGTCTATGTAGAGAGCAATGCTTTTTAGGCTAGACACACTCACTACAATTCAAATGCCCTACTTTGGCAAGGCTGCTAATGTCATACACTGTGAAATACCTCTTTTCGGAAAATTGTAGCCCAGTAATCTGTGTGGCACATCCTATAACTGCATACTGCTATAGCGTGATAAACTTGTTATGCAGGAGTTCTAATCCCAGACATGGTAACTGTGTGTGTGTGTGTGTGTGTGTGTGTGTGTGTGTGTGTGTGTGTGTGTGTGTGTCCGTCTGTGTAGAGAGAAATACTTTTTAGGCTAGTCACACTCACTAGAATTCGAATGCTCTACTTTGGCAAGGCTGCTGATGTCATACACTGTGAAATACACCTTTGGAAAGTTGTAGCCCAGTAATCTCTGTGGCACATCCTATAACTGCATACTGCTGGAATGTGATAAACTAGTTAGGTAGGAGTTTTAATCCCAGACATAGCAAGTGTGTGTGTGTGTGTGTGTGTGTGTGTGTGTGTGTGGGTGTGTGTCACTGTCTGTGTAGACAGCAATGCTTTGTAGGCTAGTCACACTCACTACAATTCAAATCCCCTACTTTGGCAAGGCTGCTAATGTCATACACTGTGAAATGCACCTTTTGGAAAGTTGTAGCCCAGTAATTTCTGTGGTGTGTCCTATAACTGTGTACTGCTGTAGTGTGATAAACTAGTTAGGTGGGAGTTCTAAACCCAGGCATGGCAACTGTGTGTGTGTGTCTCTGTGTAGAGAGCAATGTATTTTATGCTAGTTACACACACTATCATTCAAATGCCCTACATTGGCAATCCTGACGATGTCATTCACTGTGAAATACACCTTTTGGGAAGGAGTACTCCAGTAATCCCCATGGTTTGTCCTATAACAGCTTCATGCTGTAGTATGATATAGAATTCTGGTAGGGGTTCTATTCCCACACATGGCAGTTGTGGATGTTTTGTGTGTGTTTTTATGTCTGTGTAGGGAGCAATGCCTTTTAGCCTAGCCACACTCACTACAAGTCAAATGCCCTACTTTGGCAATCCTGCTGATGTCATTCATTGTGAAATACACCTTTGGGGAAAGAGTACTGCAGTAATCTCCGTGGTGCATCCTATAACTGCATAGTGCTGTAGTGTAATAAACTAGTTAGGTAGGAGTTCTAATCCCAGACAGGACAGGTGTGTCTGTGTGTGTGTGTGTTTGTAAGTCACATCCTGTGTGGAGGTGGTTGAGAGTGTGTAACAACTGGACTCAATGTGGAGCGGGTTTTGCATATTTATTATATGGTGGCCCTAGTATATATCACAATATCCACTGTACAGGGATAACAGATGTGAAATCGCCAAGAGGCTGGGGTGCAAATCCATAACCCTACATGTGACATCAAGGCCAGGCAAACAAAGTTAGCAACCCTAGTATCAGCCAGAGAACACTCTCAACCCATGTCTCACACACACACACACACACACACACACACACACACACACACACACACACACACACACACACACACACTTGCCTAAGCAACAGCCGCTATGTTGGTAGTACCCTGCATATTGCCCACTGATAGTAACCATGATGTGATTGCAGTGGGCTACAGAGGGCATGGCACCCTGTCCATCTATCCAATAGGCACGTACATCCTGACAGTGCACCTTACCCATGTTCCCCACTGAACACCTGTGGTGCTATCAAATGATCAAATGTGACCCACAAAGGACATACCATGCCTGAAATACATGCCCTGTATGGACAGATGCCACTGACACCAGGGAATGTCGGTATCGTGCTATCAATGTAGGTGCAGGGTAAACCTGCTCTCCATTAACAGTTCCCAACACATGAAATCAGGACTGGCACATCTGATAACAATATGTGTACACAACATGGGCCAGATACCACAGGTACAGTTCCACATGTCACTGTGCATGCATGGGGAGGTGTGCACATCCCAGACACTGACCATGTCATGGACTAAGGAACACATACATGGCAAGCAATGCAAAGCATTGGCTACACGCAATAGTCACCCAGGTGACTGGATGGTGAATACAATACCCACCTGTGTGGGCAAATCCAGAAACTACACCTGTGAGTCACAATGCAGACCATTGTCATGTGGGCTGATGCCAAGGTATACCCATCACCTAGCCTTGTATAGCTGTCTGGCACAGTTGACCACCACACACCCATGATGTAATGCACCCATGCATGTCAGTACTGGCACCCTGTGTGTGTGTGTGTGTGTATGATCACATTCACACTCACTACAACCCCCATTGGTATACCGAAGCATGCTGTCCAATGTCAGACACCTCCACATACCCTTTGCCCATATAACCTCTGTATGACCCCTTCGGTGCATGTGATACCTGCACAGTAATGTGTTGTGGCAATCTCACTAATGATGAGTTGTATTCCTGGCCTTGCCAAGTGTGTCAATGTGTGTGTGTGTGTTCCTGTGAGAGTGTGGCTGTGCTGATACTGGCACCTGTTCATGCGGACAGGCACGTGTACTACACCTACCGTATAGCTACCATATCCCTGTTGCAGATGTCACTCACGATCACATATACATTGTGAGGGCTCCTCAACATGTAACCTATGTGGGGCATCCAATAACTGCATAGAAATGTGATAGCACTACATAGATGTCAGGGGTTTGATACCCTGTGCTGTTAGGTGCGTGACACAACCATGCTTAAGTTTTACTCTCCCCCCTTCCCTGACTTTACTTTGCCTCTGTCTGCCTCTCTCATGCCTTCTCTGGTGGATGTGGAGAGCTACATCTGCTTTGCTTAGGCAGCAGCATGTGTATTTTAAGTGATGCTAATGATCAGCTGATAGCCTCTGCATGAATTGCAGCCCTCCTCTAGCTGATTGCATGTGGAACAGCTGTGGTAACATTCCCATTGCCAATTGCATGGAAACACACTCCAATATCTAGGTACATCATGTTGGTGTTGGGCCTTTTCATTCACTGTGAGCAGGAACTCTTTCTGTTGTTTGGCAAACAGCATCTCAGATGGATTGGGGATTTACCTCTAACAACATACACTGTGGAAACTGGGCAACACACAGGAGGGGGATGTGCCTGACCTGACTACAGACTGTAAGTGCTGCTATACTGCATTTGGAGTAATGTTGGTTTAACAGGGTGTGTGTGGATATAGCTGTCCTACATTTTAATAACTGCCATGCCAGTGCTATGTTTATGAGGACACCCCATCTGTAGGGTCATCTGCGGACTGGGCAGCGTGTGGTGCCTTTTGTTTCATGTGCTACCCACAGAGCACCTATCTGTGAATTGCAGAAGGTAGTGTGAGGATTGCAGTCTGTAGATGGTGACAGCCGTGAGTTACTGACTTCATATCCCTCATAGGGCATATGTTGCAACAACCCCTGTTACAACAGTAAATGTATAAGGTTATCACAGCAACATGTCAATACTGGCCCTGTGTATGTGCCTCCAGCCGCATCTCTGTCAACATTTGTACATATGACATGCAGTAAGAGGTGCATATCTGCTGTACACCACAATTAGTGACATCATATCTGATAACAAGTCAGTGAGATATCAGACTGCTACACATGTTAAGCATAGTAGGGGTTATATTTGATGCCATAACCTGGACATTCTGTGGTTGTGTGTACAGTACTGAGGTCTGTGTATGTAAGGTGAATGTCGACAGTGTGTGTATTGTCAATATGTACTGTGGCCTATGTACAGACTGTGGTAGATGTCATTGTTCCTGGTCCCGTTCTATCAGGTGTTACATGCTGCTCCACTGTATGTTACCCTATCAGCTTACATGTTTGTAGGGCCATACACACACATGTCCCATACCACAGACAGGCATCAGACCACACTGTGTAGCAGCCCAGTATATGTAGGGTTAGTGTGTGAGTGGCACATATGAGGATGGTGTTGAACAGATAGTCCATATACTGTAATAGTACGCTAGCTTACCATATGTGGCTTTGTTGACATTGGCTGTGGTTATGCACTTTCACACTGATGTATCATACTCTGTGGTGTGACATGCCTATGGAGCCTGCTATATATACAGGTACATCTGCATTCCCCCATAGGAAATGTAGGCCAGTGTTGAGCCAGTCTGCCTGTAGCCTGCACAGTGCTTTGTTACATGCCTAGCAGCTTAGTGTACTTACCCAGTGGGATGTCATGTCCAGATACTTGCCAAATGTACTGCTGTCGGGCCTCCCTTAACAGTCATGTATGTCATACAGAGCAGTGGGATGCTGTACAGATGTATGTCAAAATCTAGTGGGTAATATGTGGCCATGGCACCTCTATACCAGCAGTTGTGTCAGGACAGACAGGGGTGTGTGAATGCATAACCTATGGGGGCAAATGTATACCAGTCATTACGTGTTATACCAATCTACATGGCTATTAACATCCACATTGTCAGGCTTGGTCCACATGTCTTGCACTAAGGGGTTCTGTGTATACCTCTGGACTGTCCAGAGTGTGTCAGTATGTCCACATATATTGGACAATATCTCTGTTGTAGTCCACAGAAGCATTACATGCTAGCAGCGGTACTGTACTATGATGTCCTTAGGATGTCTGTCAGTAGCCAATGGTGCAAATGTTAAAAGAAGATGTGACCTCCCACACACACCATGTCTGTGAAGACAGTCCCTACTACAGTAGCAATACTCTACAAATATACCTGCTATAAATGCCTGACATCCCCTTACACTATGAAGTTGGGACTATAGAGGCTGAGGTAGGGCTACACTCCATGTTCAAGACACATGGTGAAAATATATGTATATAAAATTATCCAGATATCTATACAGATATATACACATATACATATCAACATATATAGATGGATATGTATATGTATGCACATATATATATATACATAACACCCAGATATATACATATACAGAGCAATATATGTCTACACATATACAGATAGGGAAACATATGCACATATATGTATTGATATCTACATATATATTGACATTAGTACGTATATCAGAATAGATATGTATGCACATATAGTTACAGATATCTACATATATACCAACATAACTAGGCATATATGTACACATAGGAAGTGCATACATATATAGCTATATAGACATATCTATATATACATATAGACGTATATATATATATATATATATATATATATATATATATATATATATACATATGAAGAGATGTACACATGGCCATATATATGTAGCACTATACAGATGTGTATACAGACATATGTATGAGTATACATGTGTATGTACATGTAGACATATACAGACCTATTATATGTATACAACCATATTCCTGTCATGAATAAACTCACGGTTGTGTATACCCTTCCAGATGTATCTGCTATGTGCACATTATGATAAAACAACATATGTGATGCAACAGTCATATTAATAACAAGGACTACACAATTCAGGAACTAAAGGCAATTGTTCAATACTACTCAATATGTGTATTGACAGCTATATTGGTAAAACAACAGCTGTCTTCACAGTGGTCATGGCAGAGTGGTTAAGTGTTGTGACTTCAGTGTACAGGGTCCTGGGTTCAAGACCTGCAAGCGCTGTTCATTTTATTGCTGGGCAAAACAAGAGTTGTCAGATACAGAGTGGTTAAGGCAGTTTAGAGCAGCTTTAAGCGGGTTTGCATGAATCTAAGCAGTGCTGAGCTATGGGTAAATGCATGGCTGCTTTCATAGTGTAGGCTTCGCTTACCAGTGTGCAAATCAGCTCAGCTGTTATATTGCGGCAATGTTGATACTTGTGAAGCATGGCTTAGCCCCAGTAACCAGGTCACACCACCCAGTCTGATAATCTGTATTAAGTGTATGTAATGCCATGTACAATACATGCGGCTATGTGCTGTCATTACTGTAGCAAGGGGTATGAGTGTCATGTGTGGGACACAGACATATATGAGGCCTGTACAGCACTGTTATCCATGTGAATGTGTTACATACAGGTGTAGTAGCCCAGGGTATGTGCTGTCACACTGGCAGGTAGTGTATCATGGCAGTACTAATGTTGACAGTGCTAACCCAGGCAAGAGCAGAGTGCTAAATGTAGTACTGACAACAGGCACACCTGTGGGCATAGCTGGACACCAAGGCCTCCCTGTTGTATCCCTGGTGTGTGAGCTATGTCACAGTATATACCCCTTACTGGTTAATGATCCATCATGTGGAATGTAACTGTAGACTACTGTCGGTACAGCACATGTTAGTGACGGCTTCCAACATGTAGTTATGGCATACATATTGTTGTAAGACGTCTTTCTGTCAACACACTCATGCTACTGCATAGCTACTTGCCAAGCTGATGACTGTCAGTCCCTGTACAGATGTGCAGATGGCAGGTATACAGCTGGGATATGTACAGGCAACCTAAGCTTGATTGACACTGACATGTCTGCCCAGCTGTGTAAAAACTGGCACGTATAGGAGATGTCACCCTGTACGCACCACATGCCACGTGTACCTCCACTACACTACCACATTCAACAGAACATGCTTGGGTACAGGTCTCCATCACAGACACTAACCATGTGTTGTAATGCATGTTGCATACATGTCAACTTGATCACCTCAGTGGCCATGTGCAGGAGGCACCTGGAGGATTGGCTAATGCATGTCATTCTCACCTTGAAGGTCACCACAGCAGTGTCTTTCAATAGATTGCCAACACCACTGTACACACTACCCCTACACAACCTATCTCCCCTTGGATAATAGCTAGGTACACAGCTATGACCACCTGCAGTGATGCACCCCTGTACTGACACGTGTACATGTGCATGACTGAGTATAGCAGTGTTTGTGTGTTAGCACACATGTACTTGGGAATTTCATGAGGGCCTTCACAACCAATGCAACACCCATTGCCATAGTCAGTTGTGGCTGCTACTGAATGGGACATTACATGTACCCTGTTAAGCTCCTCCCCATACCGGCTACATGAGCCTTGCAATACCAGCACAACAGTGTTTTACAAATGGGTTGATAGGCATGGGATACCCACTGTGTTCTGGTATGTATGTGTAGTTGTGCATGTCCGTATATCTGTAGGGTACAGCATTCCGAGGCCACATACTCCTATTACAATATCCATTGCCACACAGTAGCACAGATAGTGTTGTTGCTGCCCATAGGGGAGTCATGACATTGCAACATCCTACTACGCATGTGGCATGTGCATTAGATGCATATCCCTGTAGTGCCACTGTTGGGGTATACTATGGATTGTATCGCAGTCACGGCCAATGTGTGATGGTGGGTATGGCAGAGTGTCATCATGGGTTTCAGGGAGTACAATATCCACTGGGGATGTAGGTGCTGTGTACACTATCATTACACCGAGGTACACCCGGTATATGTCCCATGTGCCACGTTACGGTTCCCACTGTCATCATCAACCATACAGGTAACTGATACCACAATCCAAGCCAGTTATGCATGTGCTGTGTGCAGCCTACCTGTAACACATTGGACACACGGTCAAGTTAGTTAGCAGTGATAGGCCCTGGTATCTTGGATGTGTGTCTGGCTGTTATGTGTCTGTTAATGTGTATATGATGGTATGTCACACTACGTATTGTCCATATACACCCATTACATTCCCCATTAGCATACTGTACATGTCTGGGGATGTTCTGCACGTAACATGTAATCTGGGACAAACCTCACCCTAAACACTGTGTCGTGTGTACAATGTAAGCCACAGACTTCAGTATCACTACATAGCTAGGTAGGAGTCTATTCCCAGTGTTGCCAAGTAACATTGTGTGTGTATGTGGATGGGTCTACATCAGGTTGCAGGGTATACACACCTCAGCAGGTCACCTGTCCATGAGACACAGGCAATAACCATTTTTGTAACCTGTGACATGTGTTCAACTGTACCCCAGATATGTCACAGCCATGGTGTCACCACAGTGCCATACCCCTTTGTGGAATATGACTGCAGATCATCCTCGTACTGACACATGTACACCTACAACACAAATGGATAACATTATAGGGACTGCAAACAACCAGTGTTACTAGCAGCTATAATGCATCATTGCCGGATGGCTGCACTACCTGCCATTTATGCATTACACTTTACTCCTTACAACATGTTACACTGCAGTACTGTGGTACACTGTAGTACAGTCACTATATGCATCAGAACCATATTAGACTGTCCCTGTATTGATGGTATGGATGACAGGGATGTGACACAGGTATCATCATATG
>NC_056732.1:147378203-147424161 GCF_019279795.1 Protopterus annectens
TTGTCTATCGTGGAACCCCTGGCAGGCACAGTTCTCATGTCTGTGGCCAGAGGTGGTGAACTGCACACTCTGCCAGGTATGGCCTGCAGCTGTCCAACAAACACTTGTATAGGGCAGCCACATGACAGAACTGTGTGCATGCATACTCACACACAATACAAACACACCTAGGGCAACCCCATACCTACACACACCACATCACCATGGCTATATCAGTAATTAAAACCCTCACTCACACACATGGTGTCAAATGTATGGCCCAGCCTAGGTTTCTGGCAAACCAACAACATACCATGTGCATTTGATGATACCTGTGCCACATCCCTGTCATCCATAGCATCAATGCAGAGACAGGCTAATAAGGTTTTGATGCACACGGTGACTGTTCTACAGTGTACCAATGTACTGCTGTGTAACATGTTGTCAGCAGTAACATTAATGTTTACATGTTAGGTAGTGTAGCTGTCCAGCCATGTTGCATTATAGCTAACACTGAGTGATTGTGGTCTCCATAATGTTATCCGTTTGCGTGCTAGGTGTCCATGTGTCAGCAGGAGGATGGTCTGCTGTCATATCTCACAAGGAGTATGGCACTGTGGTGACACCTTGGCTGTGCCATATCCTGGGTACAGGTGAACACATGTCACAGGTCTGTATAACAGTTACTGCCTGTGCCACATGGCCGATAGGTCTGAGGGTGGTGTATACAGGTGAGTGCATGGTGGCTGCTAACAGCCCTTCTACAGTGGACAATGGTAGTTGTACTGGGTGGTACACACCACATGTTTGTGTATAACACACACAGAGGCTTAGGTGTTGATGCACTACACAGAGAATACTGTACACATGGAAGTATGTACCTGTGCAAGAAACCCATTGTAGCCTATGTAATCCCACCAAGCCAGACTACGCAGAACAACACATTGTAGAATAAGAAGTCTGCTAGTTTAATGTCATTGACAATGGTACCAACAGGGTATATGTCCCCTTCCCCATTGTAGTGCAATCCTCAACATGGTAAACATGTGTGCTGGTGTGGGTGGCACACCCCTACTCCTTGGAGGGTGAGAGATACTGTAGACCCACAGGTAGTGTGATAGACAAATACCTAACCTGTTAACATGAACTCTATAGTATTACAGCCAGCTACACGGGGGGGGGGTACACAACAGTAACTGCAATGATGTTGGCGGTGTCCAAAACAGCCACACCCAGCAATATATACCAACCCCAGTATCTCTGCACACCTATACAATGGGGGAAGAGACCATTTACACAGCTAACCATAGTTGTGATGGAATGTATGTCCACAGGATGATACCTGTGAAATGTTAGCATATGCCACACAATTCTTGGACAGATGACCCCCCTGGGACATGTTTACTCTGTAACCTGAAGTAGATCCCTCCACATACACACACACTCTGACTTGGCAACACTGCGACTAGACCCCTACCTAGGTATGTAGTGCTATTGATGTGTGTGGCTTTAATTGCAAACACCACACAGCTTTTAGGGTGAGGTGTGTTCCAGGTTATATGTTACATGCAGAACATCCCCAGGCATGTACAGTATGGTAATGGGGGATGTAATGGTTGTATATGGACAATACATAGTGTCACATACCGTCATATACACATTGACAAACACGTAACATTCAGACACACATCTGAGAGACCTGGGCCTATCGGTGCTAACTACCTTTTCAGTGTGTCCATTGTGTTACAGGTAGGTTGCACACAGCACATGCATAACTGGGCTGGATAGTGTTATCAGTTACCTGTATGGTTGATAGTGACAGTGGTCACCATACAGTGGTAGATGGGACATGTACAGAGGGTACCATGGTGTAATGTCAGTATACCCAGCACCCACACCCCACTGTGGATATTGTACACACTGGAAGCCATGATGACACTCTGACATATCCACCATCACACATTGACCAGGACTGCAATACAACCCCTTGTCCATCCCAAGAGTGCTACTACAGGGATATGCATCTAATGCACATGCCACAGGCATAGTAGGGTGATGCACTGTCATGCCTCTCCTACGGGCAGCAACATCACTATCCCTAATACTGTGTAGAAATGCATATTGTAATAGGAATATGTGGCCTTGGAATGCTGTAGTTGTTGTTGTGTCTTTCGGCTTTTCCCGGTTAGGTGTCACCACAGCAGAACTCCGGTCCGCTAATGATTGGCAGTTGATTTTTACGTGCTGAGTTGCCAGTCCTAACCCACAACCTTCAACGAAGGTACGCCCATTCAAGCATGTCTCTATGTAGGAGACGCTCTAGCTGAGAGTTGAACCGGTCAGCGTCTTACTGTGAGGCTACAATGCTACCGCAGCACCACCACCGTGGAACAGCCTCGGAATGCTGTACCCTACATATATACACACATGAACACACTTGCCAGAACTCAGTGGGTATCTCATGCCTATCAACCCATTTCTACAACAGTGTTGTGCTGGTGCTGCAAGGCCCATGTAGCCCTTAGGGAGAGGAGTGTAACAAGGTACATGTAATGTCCAGCAGAGCAGCAGCTACATCTAACTATGGCAATGGGTGGTGCGGTGGGTGTGAAGGGTCTCTGGGTATTCCCAACTACAGGTCTACAAACACACAGACACTGATATTCTCAGTAATGCACACTTACACATTTGTCAGTACTGGGTTGCATCAGTGCAGGTGTTTATAGGTAGGTACTAGGCTATCGGCCCTGGGGCCTATACAAGCCCAGCCAAAAAGATCCCCTGGCTTTTGCCACCCAAGAAAATTATTTTCCTGTGCCACTGTCGAGCAGAGCCAGAGAGGTGATCCCTGGGGTGAATTTTCTATTAGCACTCCAATCATCAAGATTTTTCTTGGAGTGCTAATGAGGAGCTTTGTTTGATATATATAGGTAGTTTATTCCAGAGTATGGGAAGTCTCTGGGACAGGAATCTATCCCTCCGGCATGTTCTGTTTATTGTGGTGACAAGGTTTAGGTCCCTAGAGCGTGTAGCTCAGAGGGATTGGGATTTCTTAAGTGGAGCATGTCCAACAGCTCTGGGTTTGACATAGCATTGTATGTTAGGCAGAGATCACCTCTGAGTAGGTGATATGCGACGGATTAAAGCTGGAGTTTTTTGAGATGGTCTGCATAGGGCATCTGTTTGAGGCTGGTAATCCTCTTTGTGAGGTATTTCTGCAGCCTTTCCAGTTGTTGTAGATGTCTTGTGAGGTACATACCAAAAGGGGTGTTGTACTCTATAATGGGTCTAATGAGTGATGAGTAGAGGGGAACAATGACCTCTTTTTTTCTGGAGGAGAAACCTTTTGTGATGAGGTGGGCCATGTAGAAGGATTTCCTGACTACTGTGACGATGTGATTATCAAAGGAGAGACTACTGTCCACCTGTGTCCCAAGGTCTCTTATCACACTTTCGGTGTTAAGTATACTACCGCCTATGTTGTAGTTCATGGGTACAGAGTTTTTACCAAAGGGGATGGCAATGCACTTTTTGGCATTGAGCTTGAGGCCATGGCTTTGACACCAGGCATCTGTCTCAGTGAGGCCATTTTGTAGGATGTCCACATCGTTAGGAGTTTCGATTATGGCTCCTAGTTTGCAGTCATCTGAGAACTTCATTAGCCAAAGACCTTTAGCCTGTACTTCAGAGAAGTAGATACCAAACAGGAGGACCCAGGACTGAACCCTGTGGTACTCCACTTGTCAATGGTCTGAAGTCGGATTTGGAGTCTGCTACTTTCACAGTGTGGGTTCTATCAGTGAGCCAGTTGGCAACCCATCTTGTGACATAGGGATTTATACCTAGTTTAGTGAGTTTATCTATAATTCCAGAGTGGGGGATGGTGTCAAAAGCCTTGGCAAGATCTAGATAGGCTGTGTGAACCACCTTACCTTTGTCTATGGCTTTGGTGACTGCTTCAAAGAAGTCTATCCGGTTTAGGAGACATGATCTGCCTTTTACAAACCTGAACTGGGTGGGGTCCAGAGTTTGGAGATTATCAATGTCTTTGTTTATAAGTTCCATGATGATATGTTCCATGGCCTTGCAGACCAGGCTAGTCAAGCTAATGGGGTGGTAGTTCCCGGGGTTCATGGTGGCTCCCCCCTTGTGGAATGGGATAATCATCACTGTGCACCATTCAGCAGGCACAACGCCTGAGGTGAGGCTATGATTGAACATGGTACTTAGGTGGGGTGCCAGTTCATTCTGTAGTTTGTGTAGAATGCAGCCTGGAATGTTGTCTGGTCCCATGGATGTTGTGTTCTTGGTTTTGGAGAGTGTAGTTTTTACCTGTGCAGCTGTGATTACAGGAACTCTGCATTCTTCTGGTATAGAGATGGGCTCTTTAGGGGGTGAGAGGGGGGGTAAAGTTAGCACTGAACCTATCTGCCAGGATGTTGGCAATATCAGTTGGGTCTGTATATTTAGTGCCATTGTGCTGCAACTCAGAGCAGATCTGAGTGTTGCCATTGAGATTCTTGACATAGCTATAGAATGCTTTGTGGTTGTCTTTAGAATCAGTGGCGATTTTGTTTTCATAACTAGCTTTGGAGGATTTTATCAGGGATCGCAGCTTCTTACTGAGGCTGACCAGGGAGCTGCTCCACTCATGGGATTTTACTCTCTTTTGCAACAGTTTCTTCCTTCTGTTGTACAGTTTGTGTATGGCAGGGGACCGCCAGATTGACTTCCTTTTTTTGGAGGATAGCCTCTTGGTTCTGTTTGGGATAGCATGATCTATGCACTCATGTAAGTGCTTATAAAATGCAATTGTGTTGGATTCAGTAGTCGTAACTGTATTGTCCATCTGCATGGGTGTCGTGAAGTTCACCACTTCTGTCTTAAGAAACATGAAGTTGGCCTTAGAGAATTTTTTTACCATGGTTTCCTTAATGGGGGGTGGAGGCATGATGTGTATATCTAGGGTAATTAGCTTATGGTCGGATCGGACCAATGAGGCGCTGACTTCAGGAGTGGAACACCAGTCACTCATGTTGGTAATGACTAGATCTAGGATATTGTTGCCTCTGGTGGGGGTGTGGATAAGTTGATCCAGGGCATTGGAGCTTATGAATTCCAGAAAGCGTTGGGTGAAGGAGTTGGTACATGAGTAGTGTTCCCAGTTAATGGTGGGTCAGTTCAAATCACCCATTATTAGGGTGTTTGGTTGAAACCTAATATTTTCCAGTACATCAAGAAAATAGGAGTGGGAATCCTGGGGCATGGTGGGTGATCTGTAGCAAACTACAATTTGGACTGCAGTGTTGCCCAGAGTTAGTTGTACTTGGATAACCTTGGCTGCATTATACTGAGCAACTAGCCTGGAGGTGTGGATATCCTTAATGAATATGGACACACCTCCGCCTTTGGTGTTCCGGTCCAGGTTATATGGCCGAAAAGTGTGGCATGAGTTATAGCCTGGTAGTGCAGGGGTGCTCTCTGGAACCTTGAACCAGGTCTCAGTCACTGCACAGATATCAATGTTTTCCATTTTAAGGAGTGCCTCGAATGAGTGCATTTTGAGATTTAGACTTCTAGCATTGAGTAGCATCACCCTCAGTTTTTGCTTGCCTGTTCCTGTTATGGTGGTGAATTTGTCATTTGAACTTTGTCTAAAAAAGGCACTATAGGGGCGGCAAGAACCTTACCCAGTATCCAAAATCCAAGGGGTGACAGGTGCAGGTCATCTCTGGCAAAGCATCGTGGTCTGTGGACCATGTCATCCCAGGCAGACATACTGGATCCCTTTAGAATGGCACCAGAAGCTTAGCCAATTTTTGAAGTCATTTGTTTGGTCCTTGTACTGCGGCATCATTCTGGGTGATGGCAGAATGCTACTCAGGGCTAGGGTCATACCTGCCTGGGCTACAAGATCAGAGAGCTCTTCCATGTCTCTTTTCATGTAGTCCAGGGAAGTACGTCTCAGGTCGTTCACACCAACATGGACAATGGCAAAGTCATATTTGTACTTGCTGTGGAGTGACCTGAGTGATGGGTTATGTGGCGGATCCTGGCACCCGACAGGCAGCTGACAGTAACCTTCTCCTTGTTTAGCCTGGTGAGTGGGACATCAGTGTGCCTGACTATAGAGTCACCTATGACTAGTGTGTTGGGTACGTTGTTTTGCCTTATTGGCTGTGGTTGAGTGGCACACTGAGTCTGCGGGCTATGTGCCATTTGGGTTGTGTTGGGGGGGTGGAGGCTGCTTGCATTTCTGCTTTGGAGGTCTCTGTTGCTTGAGCAGATTATTATTGAGAGCCTCTGCAAATGTTTTTGTGTTTCTATGTATGGATTTTGCTGGTGTAGATTTAGTGAGACTATGTGATGAGGGTGGTGTGGTGCAAGTGTTTACCTTCTCCTCTTGATTGTCAAGTTCAGTCTTGATTGGAGAGCTTTACCCCCAGTTTGGCTAGATAAGTGCATCTCTCACAGGTTGTAGTGTTGGGTGGTAGGAGGAGAGGGTTGTCTGTGTACATGAGGCAATTTCTACATTGCCCCAATGGACATGCCTGAATAAAAAAACTATTTTCCTCTAGATAAGTGAGGAAAGTGAGTACAAGAGCTGTTCTTCTCTAAGCAAGTGAGGAAAGTAAGTACCAAAACTGTTTTCCTCTAGGTAATGAGGAAGTTTGAGTGCTGTAGTAATTAGTAGGTTATTTAGTGCTTACAAGTTCTGAACAAGTGCTGATCACGAATAAGCAAATTCAAGTGCTAAAACTAAGAATCTATATCTGGATTAAACTAGTTACAGGAAAGGGGGAAGACAAGTACAAATGCGGGCTTTTAAATCAGAAAGTTGAGAGAGAAATGGAAAAACTACCCAAACGGCCACTAACTACAATTTCTGGGCCAGAACCGCTCCTTATTTGGTAGATAGGTTACCTAGTGCTTACCACTCCCACTGATAAGCTAGAAGGCTTCCCTCCAACACTGAAAGCTTGGGAGGGGGGGGGGCTCAGAAGCTTACATACAGTCCTGGATACAGCAAATCTGAATCTGGACTACACTAGTTACAGGAAAGGTATATATATATATATATATATATATATATATATATATATATATACAGAAAAGTAGCTAAAACAGCAGTAAAAACAATTCAAATGCAGTACAAGCTAGCACACTTGAGTATGTAGCAATGTTAGACCAAACAGTTTAAAAAATGCAATTAAATTAAAAATGACTAAAAACAAGCACAGAAGGAGTCTATTGGGTAGAATGAGGTAAAGAGATGGGACTGGGGGGAGTGTCCCAGATCAAATCTACAGTGGGGGTGGGCATCTGCAAAAGCCTCCAAATTTAAACAACACAGGAATAGGGAGGGTGGGTATGGAAAAACCAACACCTTCAGCAGAGATCTGAAAAACTATACAGTGAAGCAAAAATAACAGTGCACAACTCTGAAGTCAGCCAGCAATGATATAAAATTAGTCAAACAACAATTACCAGTACACAACTCTGAAGTGTCAGAAAAATATACTTAGCTCTGTATATTTCCAGATAGTTTGAAGAGCACTCTGTCAGGACAAAGGAAGGCTCCAGCAATGATATGCAGACTTTTACTAAGAGGGTCTAATTTTATGCAAGTAATCCTTGAGATAGTCAGATAACAGGATGTAAAACCAGTTATACCAACTTAAGACACAGAGAAATAGGGGGGGGGGGACACCTTCAGCAGAGATCTGAAAAACTATACAGTGAAGCAAAAATAACAGTGCACAACTCTGAAGTCAGCCAGCAATGATATAAAATTAGTCGAACAATTACCAGTACACAACTCTGAAGTGCCAGAAAAATATATATAGGCAACCACCTAGGGTGCCGTACAGCCCGATCACATAAAGGGCGCAATTTTAGTTATTTATTTATTTAAATGAATTTTTTTTGGTTATCCAGTCTGGGTTTGTGCTGTTCTCAGTGGGACACTGTCTGTAAAACAAAGACTGCCTGTGGCAGCTTAATTTAAAAGTCACTAATTTTGGGAAGATTAAGATGAAAAGAGCTATCATTTAAGTCAAAAAACAGGTGTGTACCAGGCTATTGTCCATGAAGAGATGGGATGTGTGTACAGTGACATCATGCCACCTGCCATGTGCCAGCAGGCCATCTATCAGCAGACACCACTTTGGTGATCCACAGAGTGAGTGACATGCATCAGCCAGTCCTCTGGGTGCCTCCTGCAGAGGGCTAGTGAGGTGCTCCAGCTGACATGTATGCAACATGTATTACATAACATGGTTAGTGTCTGTCCTGTACCCAAGCATGTTCTGTTGACTGTGCATGGCCGGCCTTAAACATAGGCAAACTAGGCAGCCACCTAGGGTGCCGTACAGACCGATCACATAAAGGGCGCAATTTTATTTATTTATTTAAATTAATTTTTTTTTTGTTTTGTTTTTTTTTGTTTTTGTTATCCAGTCTGGGTTTATGCTGTTCTCAGTGGGACACTGTCTGTAAAATAAAGACTGCCTGTGGCAGTTTAATTTAAAAGTCACTAGTTTTGGGAAGATTAAGACAAAAAGAGCTATAATTCAAGTAAAAAAAAACAGGTGCAGTTAAAATGTATGGCAACAATGCATGCAGATGCCTTTTCCACTTTTACTGAATCTTTTCATGTTTAACACATTGCACTTTAAAAAAAAAAAAAACATTTAATATGGGACCCAAGTCCTGTCACAGCAGGCAAAGGGCAGGCTTCCTGTAAATCCCTGCCCCACGAATAGATGTATTTGACTCTCTATTACCTAGCTTTTAGCTAATTGGCTGGAGGTGCCTGTTTTCCATCCACATGCGTTTGAATACATTCTGTGCATGTCATGGTGACAGATGACAGTATTACTGGCCCTAAGATGACAGCAGTGATTCCAGCGAAGCGGACTACAGGTGAATTTCTTTATTTTCATGGGCTTTACTTGGGACACTGAGTAGAAGGCAGAGCACTGCAGAAGCATACACTTCTGGGATGTGAATGTTTACATTTGGCTTGCTGATCCTGTTCAAAATGTGGGGAATTACACGTGAACTTCACATTAATTTTGATGGAATCTTCAGACTTTGGAGAGAGATTACAAAGTTGAGTCGGTAATTCTAGACATCTATCTGCTGTGCATCTCTAAACGTCCTGGTTTTGCCCTTAGAATGTTACCCCGTCCCTCTTAAAATGATTGTGTGAGCAAAAGTAATGATTATAATACTCAAATAATGCTTAGACTTTACAAGAAAAAATCTTCACCTGGATACTGCAGCCAACGATGTAAAATTGTAAATATCCAGAGAAAAAAACATTGGTGGTACACAGCAGGTATGTTAGCAAAAGTACGTTTAATATAATAGAACACAGAGAAAGTAAGCGCTTTCACAGACAACTCCTGCTTCATCAGACTAACCATTAGTCTGATGAAGTGGGAGTTGTCCGCGAAAGCGCTTACTTTCTCTGTGTTCTATCATATTAAACATACTTTTGCTAATGTACCTGCTGTGTGCCACCAATGTTTTTTTTCTCTGGATATTTATAATGCTTAGACTTTGTAGTTACGGATTTCTCTTTTTTTCAGAAAAAAAATGAGAGTCAAACTAACTTACTTTCTCAACTTTGAAGAAGAATCATGCGAACATTACCATTATTCCTGTCTGTTACTGTTAAGGTAGTTGACCAAGACCTGTAGTATGGTGTATGGTTCAGATTTAGTGATTGTCTTTGGTCCATCTTATAGTTTCATTTTTGTCATAAAATGCTAAACACAAGCGTTAATGATTCTTGTACTGCTTCAAATCGTCCCCTGTCCTTCAAGAAATAGTATATATGCTGACAGCATTCTTGTAAAGTTACCGCCTGTCCTTCTTTGCACAGGACAATCCCTGTTTGAGCAGTTGTGTCCTGCAGAAAAAAATAAAAAAAGATGGCAAACGTTGTGAGATTATGACAAAACATATTTCCCCAGTTTTTTATAGTTGCATAAAACAATTAGTTTGTATCTGAAATCTCTAAATGTTCTATGAAATAGAACAAGCAACTCAAATGCTGCAAGAATAGTAGTCTGAAAAAGGAATTCACATTAATACAGTAGTCCCAATCTACTGGGAGCAAATAACTAGAAAGGAAAAGGTAATAGAATGGGAAAATAAGAACGTATTTGCACTGTAGGCTAAAGATTGCCTTCCATATCAAGGACTGATTGATATCACAGTATAGGCAAAGAGAAAGAAATATGGGAGTCCTAAATGAAAGACCAGCATTGGTAGAGTTTTTAGCAGAATCTAGACTAGAAGTTGCCATTAAGAAAGGAATAATTAGAAGAGCATATAAAATATTGCATGATAAGTATAAGAATCAATCAGAGGAGTTTAGGAAGGACTGGGAAGAGAGAGATTAGATAAGCAATTCACAAAGTAACGACTGGGGAATATATGTATGGATCCCAAATATGCAGCAAACTCTAGAAGATTTTGGATCTTTGCCTGGAAGTGCTTACATACGTATTTTATACCCAAAACAGACTTCAAATAGTTTTTCATCAGGTAGACAGCAAATGTTAGTGGTGTGATGTAGCAGAAAGAGGTAACTGGGAACATTATTTTCTGGGAGTGTAATGAGTTGTTAGACTTTAAAAATTCCCTGCAGACTGCTCTGTCAAAGATGCTGGGTGAGCAAGTTGGAGTGACTAGGGAAATGATTTTTTTTGAGCTGTGATACAAACTCGGAATTACCTAGACATAGTACGGCCTTGCTGAGTCTAGTTATGATGGCTGCCAACAAAGAAATTACTGAAAATGGAAATCAGAGTCTAAACCAACTTTACTAGAAGTAGTGAAGATAGTAAAGTTAAAACAACTGGAACTGGGATCTTTAGAAAAGGGTAGGAGCAAATTGCACAGAAAAAATGGGAACTGTGGGATCAATACATGAAAAGGAGGAAAAAGGTTTAAAGGAAGGCAGGATTTGAATGACCTGTGTAACGGTTGACTAACAATGACTGGATATAATGTTTGCAGATACAGTTGTGTTGGCACTATTTGGAATGTATAATGTTTGCAACTGAGATTATGTCGCTGTGGTTTGTCAGTTATATAAATGTAATATGGCCTATGTCATACATGAGAATTTAATAAAGATGTTTCTCATTTAAAAAATACAGCAGTCCCCAACAGGCTCTCTGGAGGTAATAAATTCCAAATTACACTAAACACTTGCAGTGATACAATAGCTAGTGCTGAGGACAAGTTATGCAGCAACTAAAAAGATCCAAGGGATTAAATGACTTCAACTACCAGGAAAGATTGAAGGCTTTGCTCCTGTACTCAGTTCCATATAGTCTCCTTACAGGTGACCTGTGCTTTACTTACAGGACTCTAAGAGATACAGTAATGGAAGAACTCTTGTACATCAGTAAATCGGTATAGCTAACACTAGGGCTACAGACCTACATCTTCTCCAACAAATACATATGATTAGGAAAAGGGATAGATTTGTCATGCAGTGCCTGCCCCTTCTATGGAAAAAAAATAACAAACTTCCTCCCCAAAACAAGCAGTGTGGCACAATTTCAGCCTTTTAAAAAGAGCTGAACAACTGGATGGGTATACACAAACTCACCTTCTGGTAAGATTGGCTTGGCTTTCCTTGAAGACAGAGGCAAGACCTAAGTGTGGATATTGGTGAGAAGGAGGTGGCCTCTTGCTCTGTTGCCTTTTAATTCCTATGATCCTATACTACAGAGTAGTTCAAGATAGGATGAAAAATATTTTATTAGTTTCTTGATCAGAAGTTTATTTTCTTTTTATATTTAATTCGCATGATGTACTTTCATTGTCTTGACCAGTTTGTCACTGTAACTGAATGCTTTCCTGACTTTACTCTGAGAACCTCAGTTGTTCATATAAGGGTCAAAACCCACCAGGGGAAAGTATGGCTAGGCTTCTGAGTTTCTGGATTCCCACTGTTGTCTCAAAACCTCTGATATGGTGCCCACAGTCAGTACATCATAGTTGTATGTGTTTGAGCCTGAACTCCAGTTTATGAAGGAAAGATTTGAGAAGTAGGAGGCTGACAGTATACATTTGATAAAGTCAGCTGTGATTTTGCCTTATATTATTTTCATCCTGTCAGTCACAAAATTAAATCAGTTGAAAATGCCTGACATTAGCTTTGCAATTCCAAATGCTAGAAAATCCATTGATTCAAAACCTGTTGTGCTATTAATTCTATGTAAATTAGAATAGTATTTAAAACTTTCCCTGATTTGGAGCGTTTGCCCGAAATTCTTGAGCAAGTAGTTTACAAGCATGACTGCACTTGCATCCATCTTAGAAAAATAATAATCCAGGTGTGCATCGGTTTTGTTAAGGTTAAAACATTCTATTTTGATAAGAGGTGTGAGAATGCCTCTGTTTTGCAGAAATATAGCTATTAAAAATATTTACTTAAAACATTAAAGTAGCTTTGGGTAGGCTAAGGTGGCTTTTAATTGTTTTTTTTTTAATTAATGTTATCATTTTGACAATGTTTAAGTTTATACACTTTTTTCTGTTTTTTTTAGATATTTGTTATGGATCTATGACATATGATGGGGAATACACCTTTAAACAAAAAGCAGATATATGGACTCAAGATGGAGTGGTGGGTTGTTTAAACTATTTAAACATTATATTCAGTTGAGATGATCTGATGAAATTCCAAGTTGTATGGGATGAAAGTGCTTATCAATTTTATTGTTTTCATTGTTTGATTCATGGTAATTTATTAAAAGTTTTGTAAATTCTCTTTACTGTCTTGGTTTCATTTTGGAGTTTGTTGTTGGGATCTTTTGTGCTTGTGTTTATTTACAGTAGTCATTTGGCCAGGGTTTGATGCTTCCAGTTTCTAAAGGTGCACCATGCACTAGATGTGAGTATTTTCAGGAAAAAGGTGCTGTGATTACTCCCCGCAAGCTAGTGTAATGCAAATCAAAAACAGCCAATTAGGTTACACTGCTTCCAGAGTCAGACCGTTCCAGTAGTAACGCAGACCAGGCACAGAACAAATGTTTGTGTTTCTCCCCACTTAATGTAGGGTTTCAGGTGTCTTCTGTGAAATGCGGCACAGCTACGTGTAGGGTTAGTTTCTGTTGATGGTGCTTTTGGATTTAAAGAGCAGTATAGAATGGTAAGGACAGCAAAAACTGTCCAGTCATGTGCACTTGTTGTGGTAGTACAAAGGTTGCAGAGAAGTTAGCATCTGGAAGTGTTTACTTCTCTTGCGTTAAGTGAATGTACCTGTGTCTTGTTCAGCTGTTGTCTGGGAATGTTTCATTTATCTTCTCACCAGGTTTAGTTATAAATGGGTGATGTGATCATGACAGGGCTGCTTGCAAATCTGTGGTTGTTGCAGTTTACCTCTTTCTCAACTGTCTTATTTTTACTCCAGATTTTGCTCTGTCCCGCTTAATCCCTCCTAAACTGGTAAGTATTCAAACAAAGGTGAATTACATTTAATAAATAATTATGACAATACAATCAAGAAGCATAAACAGGTAGATAGAAGCGCAAGTGTTTTGCTGAAAAACTAGTGATTAATTTAAAGAAATAGCATGCAACGTGAGTAGAAAAATGTAAACTGATCTCCCTTTGTTTTTTGTCATTCCAGTCCTGACACAGACCAAAAGTTGTGTTCAAGACAGGGGGGCTGTGAAATGTAACCATCAAAACATTCTTCAATAAATGTCCTGTAATCAAAAGGACAAAGCCTCATATGCCTGAGGGAATGGTACCTGCCAGCTGATGGCACAGCTTTGGGCACCTGCTGGGAATGCATTATGTCATAAAGTGTGTGTGTGCTTCAGCTGGTTCTGATTTTTTATCTTACTTGTCAGATGAACTCTGGTATTAATTTTGGACTTCATAACTTTCGGAAAACGCTTGGTAATACAAAATCCATTACAGTAGAAACTGATTTTCATACATTTAAAAAAATTGAAGGATATAACTGGAGTGGATTTCATGGGGAGTGACGTATCTGTGGGTGTGGCTCAAATAGGGGTGTATCATGAGTATGGCGTGAGTGGGGCTTAAGGGGTGCTGGAGCACTACTTCACCTAGGGTGCCATTTCAGCTAAGGCCAGCCCTGTGACTATGGTAGTGTAGTTGAGGTATCCATGGCATGTGGTGCATACAGGGTGTTGAGTCCATCTGTCACATTTATAACACAGCCGGGCAGACATGTCAGTGTCAGTCAAGCATAGATTGTCTGTCCGTATCCAAGATGGATACCTGACATCTGTACAGGGACTGACAGACATCAGCTCACCAACTAACTATGCATTAAGATGAATGTGTTGACAGATAGACGTCTGACAGTGATAGGTATGCCATTACTACATGATGGCAGTGCTCACTGATATGTGCTATACACACAGTAGTCTACAGTTATTTTCCACATGTCAGATCATTATCCAGTAGGAAATATATCATGAGACAGCTCACACACCAGGAACACGACAGTAAGGACTCAAGAGTCCATCTTTGCATGGAGGGGTGTTTGTTTCCAGTACTACAATTAGCAATCTACTCTTACTTGCTAGATACACTACATGCCAGTGTGACTGCATATAACCTCAAATACTACCCTTGTATGCAACACATTCACATGGATAAGAGTGTTGTACAAGCCATATATACTCGTGTCCCAGATGGAGACTCACACCCCTTGCTACTGTAATGACAGTACATAGACGCATGTTATGTACATGGCATTGCATACACTTATTACAGATGTCATTACCCTGCTATGTTATCAGACTGGAATGTGAGCACTGGTTACCAGGGCTGAGCCATGCTTAGCATGTGTCAGCATTGCTGCAATACAACAGCTAAGCACATTTGCACACTGATTAGTGAAGCCTACATGGTGTAAGCGGCTGCATGTTTAACTGTAGCTTAGCACCGTTTAGCTTCAGGCAAACCCGTGCAAACGTGCTTAAAGCTGCTCAAAACTGCCTTAACCACTCTGTATCCAGCAGCCCTTGTTCTTCCCAGCAACAAAATAAACAGCCTTTGAACCCAGGACCCTGTACACTATAGTCACAACAGTTAACCACTATGCCATGACAGCTGTGAAGACAGTTGTTTTTCCAATACATCTGTCAGTACACATATTGAATAGTATTGAACAATTGCTGTGAATTCTACAATTGTGTAGTACTTGTTAGTGATATTACTGTTGCATCACATTTGTTATATTTAAATATACACATCAGATACATACGGTGCGATACATCTGGGAAGTTATACACAACAGTAATGTTTACACATGACAAGGATATGAATATATACATATGTAGATATATGTGTACATGTACATATATATTCATATGTATTTATATACATCTGTATAGTGCATCATATATATGGCCATATATAGCTCTCTCTGCATATATATATATATGTACATCATATATGTGTGTGTATATATATATTTACGTCGATATATATGTAGTTATAACTATATGCGCATATAGATATCTGTATATGTGTAAATATATAAAGGTGTATATATATATATATATATATATATATATATATCCATATATGTATGTAGATATGTATATGTGTATACATCTATATAGATATATGGGCATATATATATATATATATATATACATACATATATGTTTACCATATGTCCAGAACATGGAGTGGAGTCATACCTCAGCACCAATAGTCTCAACCTCTTAGTGCAAGGGGATGTTGTGTATGTATTGCAGGTATATATGTAGACTGTTGCTACTGTAACAGGAGTTGTCTTAACAGAAATGTTGTGTGTGGGAGGTCACATCTGCTATTGACATGTACGCCATCAGTTACTGACAGACATCCTAAGATAATCATAGTACAGTACCACTGATATCACAGTAATGATCCTGTGGACTACAGCAGAGATATGACCACTAAATGTGGACAGTCTGGCACACTCTGGTCTGTCCAGAGGTATACATAGATAGTCTTAGTGCGAGACATGTGGACCAAGCCTGACAATGTGGATGTTACCAGCCATGTAAATGGGTATATCACATAACTACTGGACTACATATGCCCATACAGTTTATGCATTCACACACTCCTGTTTGTCCTGGCACATAATAACCGGTGGTGCAGAGGTCACACGGCTACATACTACCCACTGGTTAGTGACATACACCTGTACAGCATCCCACTACTTTGTCAGAAATACATGACAATTATGGTGGCCCGGCAGCAGTACATCTGGCAAATATCTGGACATAACATCACAATGGGTAATTACACTAAGCTGCTAGGCATGTAACAAAGCACTGTGCAAACTACAGACAGACTGCCACAACACTGGCCAACATTTCTTATGGGGGAATACACATGTACCTGAAAATATAGCAGGATCTACAGGCATGTCACAGCACAGAGTAACAGACACCTGTGTGAAAGTGCATACTCAAAACCAAAGTGAACACAGCCACATATGGTAAGCAAGCTTAATATTACAGTATATGGACTGTCATCAACACCATCCTCATATGTGCCACTCACACACTAACCCTACATATACTGTGCCATGACAGTGTGGTCTGATGCCTGTCTGTGGTATGGGACATGTGTGTCTTTGGCTCTACAAACATGTAAGCCGATAGGGTACCATACACTGGAGCAGCATGTAACATCAGATAGAACAGGACCAAGAACAATGACATCTACCACAGTCTGTACAAAGGCCAAGGTACATATTCGCAATACATATACTGTCGACAATCACCATAACAGAATGCCCAGGTTATGTCCTCAAATATAACCCATACTATACATAACATGGCTAGCAGTGTGATATCTCACTGGCTTGTTATCAGGTATGATGTCAATAAATAATAGTGTACAGAACATATGCACCTCTTACTGTATGACATATGTACAAAGGTTGACAGATTTGTGGCTGGAGGCACAAACACAGGGCCAATATTGACATGTTGCTGTGATAACCTCATATATTTACTGTTGTAACAGGGTTTGTTGTGACATATGTGCTATGAGGGCTATGAAGTCAGTAACTCTCATGGCTGTCACCATGTACTGACTGCAATCCTCAGAATATGCTTCTGCAGTTCTAAGATAGGTAATATGGGAGTAACACAAGACACATAAGACTCCAAACACTGGCCAATCTGCAGATAACCCTACAGGTGGGGGTTTCCTCAAACGCATAACTCTGTCATGACAGGTATTAAATCACATAGACCAGCCATATCCACACAAACCCTGTCAAACCAACATTACTCCAAATGCAGAAGAGCAACACTTACATTCTGCAGTCATGTCTGGAACATCCCCCTCTTGTTTGTTGGCCTGTCTCCACAGTGTATGTTGTTAGAGGTATATCCCACTACCATCTGTGATGCTGTTTGCCAAACACCGACATGAAATCCTGTTCACAGTGAATAAAAAAAGTGCCAACACCCACATGATGTTCCTAGTTGTAGGAGTGGGTTTCCAGGAAATTAGCTATGGGGATGTTACCACAGCTGTTCCACATACAATCAGCTAGTGGGGACTGCAATTTGTGCAGAGGCCATCAGCAGATCATGAGCATCACTTACAAAACACAAGCTGCTGCCTAAGAAAAGCAGGTGTACTTCTCCACATCCACCACAGAGGGAATGAGAGAGACATACAGAGACAAAGTAAGACAGGGAGGGGCTGGGAGAGTAAAACCTGAGCATGTTTGCTCCACACACTTACCAGTATGGGATTTCAAACCCTTGTCTGGCTATGTATTACTATTACATATCTATGCAGTTATTGCATGCACCACAGAGCTTACATGTTGGAGAGCTGTCCAAAGGTATATTTGACGGTGAGTGACATCAGCAACAGTGATAAAGGAAGGATAAGGCAGGTGTAGTACACGTGCCTGTCCACAAGAACAGGTGTCAAGGTCGACACAGCCACACTTTCTCAGGGACTCACACACATTATCACAGTTGGCAGGGTCAGGATTAGACCTCCTAACTAGCTGGTTTGCCACAATACAGTAATATGCAGGTATCACATGCACCAAAGGGGTCATCAGGATGATATATGGGCAAAGAGTATGTCAAGGTATCTGACATCAGAAGGCATGCTTCACTTGGCCAATGGGAGGTGTAGTGAGTGTGAATGGCATCCTAATCATTATACTCCACATACAGACACAGGTTTGCCAGTACTGACATGCATGGGTGCATTGCTTCACAGGTGTGTAGTTGTTCACTGTGCCAGAAAGCTGTACAAGGCTAGGTAAAGGGTATACCTTGGCATCAGGCCACATGACAATGGTCTGCAGTGTGGCTTAGGGGTGTAGTGTCTGGATTGGCCCACACAGGTGGTTATTGTATTCACCATCCACTCATCTGGGTTACTATTGTGGGTGGCCAGTGCTGTGCAATGCTTGCCATGTATGTGTTCTACATTCCATAACATGGACGGTATCTGGGATGTGCACACATCCCACATGCATGTTCTGTGACATGTGGAAGTGTCCCTGGGGTGTCTGGGGCATGTTGTGTAGACAGACTTATCATCAGATGTGCCATTCCTGACCTCATGTGGTGAGAACTGGCAATGGACACCAGGTTGACCCTGCACCTACATTGACAGCATGATACAGGTATTCCCTGGTATCAGTGGTATCTGTCCACACAGGGCATGTGTATAAGGCATGTTATGTTCTTTGTGTGTTACATTTGCTGGCTCTACAGTTGTTGCAGGCATCCAGTTGGAAACATAGCAAAGGAGCACTGTATGCAACGATTTGCCTATTGTACGGATGGGACAGGGTGCCATGTCCTCTGTAGTCCAATGCAATCACACCATGTTTACTATCTGTAGGCAATATGCAGGGAACTACCAACATCATGGTTGTTGCCTAGCCGAGTGTGTTTGTGTATGAGACATGGGTGGAAAGTGTCCTCTAGGTAATACAAGGGTTGCCTATATTGTTCATCAAGCCATTATGTCACATGTAGGGGTATGGATTGTCTACCCCAGCCTCTCTGCTGTTTGACATCTGTTATCCTTGTAAGGTGGACACTGTGACAAATAATAGGCCCGCCATAAAAGAAATTTGCAAAACCTGCTCCACAATGAGTTCTGTTATTACACATGCACAGCAACCTCCACACAGGATATGCATGACAAACACACACCAAGTCTCATAGTTGCCAAGTCTGGGATTAGAACACCTACCTAACTAGTACATCACACCACAGCATTACACAGTTATAGCACACGCCATGGAGCTTACAGAGTTAGTCTTTCCCCAAAAGTGTATTTTAAAGTGAATGACATCAGCAGGCTTGCCAAAGTAGGGCAATGGAAGTTGTAGTGACTGTGAATGGCCTCAAAAGCATTGATCTCTACACAAACACACACACATTATTACAGTTGCCATGTTGGGGATTAGAACTCCTACCTAACTAGTACATCACACTACAGCATTACACAGTTATAGCACATTCCACAGAGGTTACTGGGCTACTCCCTTCCCCAAAGGTGCATTTCAAAGTGAATGACATCAGCAGGCTTGCCAAAGTAGGGCAATGGAAGTTGTAGTGGCTGCGAAGGGCCTCAAAAGCATCGATTCCTATTACAAACACACAAAGTTTTACAGTTGTCATGTCTGGGATTAGAACTCCTAACTAGTGCATCCCACTATAGAATTACGCAGTTATAAGATGCGTCACAGAGATTACTGGGCTATTCTTTCCCCAAAGTTGTATTTCAAAGTGAATGACATCAGTAGCCCTGCCAAAGTAGGGCATTTGAAATTCTAGTGAGTGTGAATGGTCTCAAAAGCATTGATCCCTACCCAGACAAACACACAAAGTTCTACAGTTGCCATGTCTGGGAATAGTACTCCAACCTAACTAACATCACACTATAGCATTACACAGTTATAGCATGCGCCATGGGGCTTACTGGGCTACTTCTTCCCCAAAGGTGTATTTCAAAGGGAATGACATCAGCAGCCCTGCCAAAGTAGGGCATTTGAATTTGTAGTGAGTGTGAATGGCCTCATAAGCATTGATCCCTACACAGACACATACACACAGTTGCTATGCCTGGGATTAGAACTCCTACCTAACTAGTACATCACACTATAGCATTATGCAGTTATAGCACATGCCACAGAGCTGATAGGGCTCCTCCTTCCCCAAAGGTGTATTTCAAGGTGAAGACAAACCAGCTTACCATAGTAGGGCAATGTGGAGTGCAGTGTGTGTGTGCATGGGCCATAACCCATTCATCTGGAAGCAGACACAAAACACTCAGGCACACTCAGGTTTATACTTCACAGGTACGTGTATACAACTATCACAAGCACTGCAGACATTATAGTGCTGAGGGATACCAGAGGCAAATGTCTACAGTGATTGATATTTGCACATCATGTGGTTTTAGACAATTGGATGTGTGCTGGGTGGTACAGGCCTCATGATGGGAGGCTCTGTCACTCTTCTACACATCTATGTATGTGCACATTTGGCCTATTAGTGTGTTGTTCTTGGATATATGTGTGTAATCCTATCCAATGTGTGTATAAAGCATGACTGGTGTGTACTGAGGAGTGTGTACAAACATCTGTGACTGTCAGATATATATAGTCCACTGTTGGTGCCAGACATAGGCTTCATTTCTGTAAGTGTGGGAGAATGCCCAGTATGACCTTTCAGTATTTTGTTGTCAGACATGGGCTTTGTTTCTTTAAGTGTGGGAGCATGCCCAATATGACCTTCTGTATTGAATGTGTGAATCCATTCCAGGTAGGTTGTACTCCAGTGCAGGCTTTTGTGTTCTACACCTACAGCTAACAACCTGTTTCTGTGGGATATCTGTAAATCAGTTGGCAATATGGAGTCAAAATGGGGAAAGGATAGTGGGTTACAGTAGTTAATTGTGTCTGTGCTGCTTCTGCTACATGGTCTTGGTGTTAGCAGAGATATTCAGACATATGTACTGTTTTAAACTGTGATGTTTTATGTCATCAAGTACTGTCAGGTATACATATTTGCTTGCAGTAATGTCCGGGTGAATGCAGCTGTGTCCAGTATTGTAGTTTGCAGCCTACATATTCTTGTACAATCACGCCATTCTGGAGAGGAAGCTGCAGACACTTGCTGATGGGTCTGTGTAAATGGTTCAGCACCTTGGTATAGTGGTGGCTGAGGATCCCCAAGCTTGTACATCCATCGATGTGACAGTATGGCCATATCCTGCTGTGGCCATACCTCACAGCTGTACAGATTCACACAGGTTACCCACAGGCAGGGGTCATAATTCTGCACATTACCCCTTCACATTGTGGTTTATGAGCAGGTTTGTAGCCACCCATTCCTGTGTTTTCAGGCAGGGATAGTATGTGCACATGACTGAGTTTCAGACTTCACACACACCATGCCGTCCATGCTCCTACCCCCCTCTATTATTCTATCTTCTTCCAAACATTATCTGATAAGTTCCCTATAGTTATCACCTCATCCCAGCAGTAATTTGGTGTTGGTCCACAGTTCAAGCAGTAGGACATGGTGGACATGTTACTGGGATTTGTTCACATGGGCTTGCATTTGGGTTCTGTGGAATGTCATATGTTATTTGGGAGTCCATGATATAACATACATTGGCAGTATGGGTGAGACACAGGCCTTTGGCAGAGGACTGTAGGCCATTTGGTAGTGATGCAGGCCAGCTGTAGCAGGCTGTTAAATTGTGTCACTCCTACAGTCCCAGAGTGCAAAACACTATATTCCCCTGGTGTGATAGGGTAGGTGTGCAAGGTGTTAATGCCAATACTTTGTCATTATTGATCCAGTAGTTTGGATGCTGGCAGGGTGTTGCTTACAGCTAGGGACACACCTGCATGGGACGCCTGTTCTGCATGCTGCATTCTTTGGCTATTGCCATACAGAGGTGGGGGTCATATTGTACTCATTCCCAACAGCAGGGATAAGACCAGAGAGGTACCTCTGGGCAATGCTGGGGTGAGCTGGGTGCATGTATGCTATGGACACTACTTGCATCTGACTCACAGATATGCATGGGGCATTCCACTTATGCTGGCTTGTGCAGGGACATCAGCAGTTTCTCAATACTTCATACCTGTGACCTTTGTGGTCTGCCAGTGTTTGGCCAGATGACATTGGTATTCCATATTACAAACCCAACTAATGTGCTGCTAACCTGTATGTACAACTCCAAAGGTGTGTCCATTTGACAGTAACATATTATACACTGTCTAGGGTACTTCCACCTGTGTACTGTTTGTATGTCTGGCCCACATTCATGCCATGTCCATCTTTCAGATGGTGACAGATATTACTTCCAAACATTTACTATGGCTTACTGCTGGAATGTGTTTTGCTGGGATGCAGTTGAGAACTTGGACCGGTCATCGGCAGTACTGGCCAGTGGCCACCAGGACAAACCTCACCATGCCTAAATACTGACCACTCTCACACAATATACAACACACACCAACCTAACACACGCAGCCCTGCATATTGTACACACACTACAATCTATCCTGGTACTTTGGCTGGCTCAGGTAATCTGTGCTCCACTGTTATTATACTTACACATACATGTTACTACATTTCTACATAGGACTGGGGGGGGGGCAAACCTGACACTTGTACACATTTGCAATGACTGTACTGATAGTTCAGGTACTCCATTTCATTCTGTATTCTGACCTATCATGCTGACTAGAGGCATATCAGTATACTACAGGTCTTAGGTTTGATTGACCTACATTTCAGTTTCAGACTTCTTACCCTTCAGAACCAACATCCCACTGCCTGACCTGTTGTAGTCTGTCTGTGTAGGTCTGGAGGGGGGATGTTCTCCATAGCCATCAATCAGAGGCCTTAGCACAGCCTTTGTCCTGCTGGCTGAGTCTGCTGTTGGGTATGTGAGCCTCCCTGACTGGCATGTGTGTGTGTCCTATGGGCACACATGTGGCCCACCACCTTTCCTGCAGTGAGTTTTGTCACCTTGTCTAGTACTAGCTACTATGGTGATACCAGTATTTGTTACAGATTTCATGCTGCCACTATAGGTGTCTACTATCTGCTGGCATCCTATTCAGCCACCCGATTCTCTTGCATGCTCACATCCATACCATAGATACAAGTAACAAAACATACTACTCCATTCGGCAAATGATAGGGAGAGTGACTTACCTTGTGGCTGCGCTAGTATTGAGGATGGTGCTGGAGGGCTGACTATGTGGGATGCACATAGTACACTCCCTATACATGGTTAAGCACAGTTAATGTCATGTTTGGCATCCCTTTTACTGTATGTGAGAGTCAGAGAGAGGTGTCATTCCCTGGGTTCCTACCATGTCAGTGTATGTGCTATGTGTTGCCTCTCTGCCATGGCCTGGGCACACCTCCTTCTGCCTACTGGGGCAGGCTCAGGTTGTTCCTCCTCCAAGTCACGCTGTGGCTGTGCAGGCCTTGGCAATGGTGGGGGGGTGTGTGGCCCTGCCCAGTGCTGTTCCTGCTGCAGCTGTTGCCACAGGATCATATTGTGTAGCATGGCACATACAATGACAAATTGGGTACATGTAGCTGGTGAGTAATGCAAGGCTCCACTGGATATGTCCGGGCACCGGAACTGTGACTTGAGCATCCCAAACCCATACTCTATTATGATTCTGGTCTGTGCATGTGCCTCATTATGGAGTTCTTGTTCAGGTGTGTGTGCATTTCTGATTGGTGTCAGCCACGGCTCCAGTGCATAACCATCACACCCCACTAGGTGGGCCGAAAGGGATGTCCCCATTGGCAAATCTCTGGTACAGCTGTCTCATATGCCAGATGTGGAAGTCGTGATAGCTTCCAAGGCAGCCAGCACACACATTCATTATAATGCCCTGAGCATCGCACATGACCTGGCAGTTGATGGAGGGGAAGCACTTGCAGTTGATGTAGACCCTACCCCGCTCACCAGGTGGTGCTGTGATGCATATGTGCATGCAGTCTATAGCACCCACTACCTCAGGGTATTCTGCTATTTGGTGGAAGAGAGCATATTGATGGTCAGTGCCTCATGGCTGTTGTGGAAATATACATGCTCACCAGCATGTGCTGGCATGGCATCCAGGAAATGGTGGAGTACCCTAGATGCTGATGACTGTGAGATCCCCATGATATCCCCAGTTGGCCTTTGGAAGGTACCTGTGGCTAGTATTCGTAGGCCTACACAGACCCTGATATCCAGTGGGATGGGTTCCCCTCTTTTGGTTCTGTTTGTGAGGTGTGGCCAGCACAACTAAACAATTTGCTGTAGGAGGTCCCTGTCCACCCTATAGCACTCCACTATCTCCAGCTCATGTAGCCCCTGCTAGGTTACCCTGTACACTTCTTCTCACTGTGGATTGGTCATCAGCATTCTCATCCTCACCACCCTCAGACCATCGCATGTTTTTATTTTATGGGAAGGAACCGTACCACAATTTGAATCATTCCATCAATATCTAAATAGGACTACTATTTTTTTAAGCTTTACAGCAGAACACTCTCATAATCAAGTTGCATTTTTGGATGTGAATGTTATTCTTAATGAAAACATGTTGGAAACCAAATTACACTGAAAAAATACATGGAAAAATCATTACTTGTTGAAAAGCAGCATGCATCCTAAACATATCACTAAAAATATTATGCAAAATGAAATACAAAGAATACATAAAAGATGTAGCAAAGATGAGACAAGAGAAAAGGAAATTTTGTTTCTACAACAAAACCTAATAAAGAGAGGCTATAATGAAAAAGATGTGAATGTTCAAGAAGTTATCCCAAAGAAAAACAAGACAGAAGACAAAACCACCAGAGTGATGTTAACTTACAGCACAGACAACACACACGTTAAATCCATAATAAGGCAATTTTGACCAATCCTCACCCAGGATGCCAAGCTAAAAGACATTGTAGGTGAAACGCCATGCTTTGGCTACAAGAATAAGAAAAATTTAAAGAGGTTACTTTGCACAAAGGATGGGTTTAGCAAACATAAAATCGTTGGACATAAAGGCACGTTCAAGTGTTGCCACTGATTGACTGTAATAACGAATTTGAATACCCAAGGACAAAGAAGAAATACATCTTTAATGTCAAAGCCACTTGTATAACCCCCAATGTGGTGTACATGGCTACCTGTAAACTATGCCCTGCATTCTATGTAGGAAAAACTAATCAGATGTTTAAAAATCGCATTTTGAGACATCAAAGAGACAATATCAATAAAGATCCACATAATGCTTTAGCAATGCATGCTGAAAGAAATGTCGGTCATTCTTTCACTTATAAGGTGATGGAGAATGTATATAGTGGAATAAGGAAAGGTGACATTGAAAATATTACTGAATGCAGGGAGAGTAAGTGGATTGTGAACCTCCGTGCTGATATTGAGCCAGGCTTGATCATTCCACTGAAATCTATACTAAAAGCTAGAAGACCAACTATCAGCTAACATGGAGGCGTGTCTGGCTTAATAATTCATGACTGGTCACACCCCTCAAAAGCAAAAGGTATAGGAATGGAACACCCACAGCCGAGAGGAAAGAGGATTGGTGCGTTTAAACAGCTGATTGACAGTGTGATGACTGAATGATTGTCTCAACAGTAAAGGAAGCAAGCACTATAAAAAGGAACTTTCAGTCCCAATCTCTACGATATGAAAAAGATACCGAAAGCGCTTATCATTTGGAATACATAGGGATGGTTTTATTCTACATGAAGATTTTAACTTTTCCTACAATAAAAGGATTTTTAACTGCTATTAAAGCTAGAAGCTTTTATTTGATCTGTTAGATTGGTTAAGCTGTTGTCAAAGTCACATAGCAGCTACTACATCTTCAGTGTGGTTACTTTGTATATCAGACCAAAAAGGTTGGATACTTTGAAACCATCATAAGACTGGAAACTTTGGAGCCATCATTTCACTATGGTATAACTGCATTCACAGCATGAATATCTTGCAAGTGCATTTAATTTAAGTACTGGAAATGTATGCAAGTTTTTTGCGATATATGTTGCACTTTTAAGTTTTATATCATTTAACCACACTACCTATTCTCCAAGAGAACTTTACTTCATTGGCCATTATTGTACATAGTTTCATTTTGAATACTGTTTTTACTTGTTACTGATAGCTGTATTTTAGCATTAGGAGGTACCCTTTCTTTATTGTATATTTCTTATAACTCTCCTTTGCACATGGCCAACGTTGCTACCACTGCAAATAAAAAACAAGGCTTAAACATTGATTTTCTTCAGCATAATAATGCTGAACAAACAGATAAGTAAATTCATTATTACATATGCAATTTGATGGCATTGAATCATCAGACATTCAAGATATCACAAATCACAGCAACTTTGATTATATTTTACAAGTAGAACTTGCAGCATACAAACTAAAAAGATTAACTTGGCAACGTTTTCATTTGGAAGCTTGTTTACACCATCAGGTCATACCTAGAGGAATGCGGGTGAAATGCATGCCAAGCTATGGGAATCAACATCCTGAACTCCTAGCTAAATGGCAAGCAATAAATTTAGAGACCAGCTTCCGATACATGAAGCTAATCATGGATTATTTTAGACCAGAGGAAGACAATCTCACCCTTCAAATCAAAGAAAAACAAGTAGAACTAGAGAAAATGTGAATACTTATCACACCAACAAATTAGAGACATTACAATTCAATCTCAATGTGTATGAATCAAAAATAAAAGATCAGAAAATAAAAAAAACTAGAGACATTAATGATTTCAAACAAGGGCGGATCTTTGAGTGGCCCAGGAAGGAAATAAGATCTTCTACAAATCACTTTAACCCTAGCACCAGACATCCTGCATCCATTAGGAATGACCCATCTGTGTCTAGAAACCATACTGGGACTGAGGAGCATACATCTGGCACATTGAATACATCTACCAATATTACAGGGACACCTGTGGCCACTACGGCAGATAGGATTGTTGAAATATCCTCAGAAACAGGAACCATTCCTAAGAAAGGGAGTACATTTCTCCCTATCACCACACAACTTCCAGTTTTTCTGAAACAAGCCAGTTACAAGAACCCACGAACTCACAGTCAAGACAGAAAAAGAAAGAAAATACTGAATTAAACAGTTCTATAATGGTGAATATTTCTCAATATGAATTGACCCGAGCAGAAACTTCTGTTTTAAAGAAGGGGTTAACTTTCATACTCTCTTTAAGATCCGATCTGAATGAATTTGTTATAGACAAAGCATTTTGGACGTAATGTGACATTAAGAGATATTTATGGTACAAACACAGAACAAGTTAGAACCTTAAGGAAACCAAGTACATTTGTACCTGTAGCCCATCCTGCTGTGGAACTATACATGTGTAATAATGCAGTGGAGAAATTAAGAATGGACATGCATACTAAACATTATAGAAACATTACATATGAAGACAGACAAGCCCTATGCAACTTACAACAAAAATGAGAATGTGGTAATCAAACCAGCAGACAAAGGAGGTACTATAGTGGTTATGGATACTAATTGGTATAAGAAGAAAATGACCACCATGTTACAAGATGAAAAGACATACCATAGAGTTACACCAATCCAGTTAAATCGAACTATACAAAAAGTGTCTTCCTTACTTCAGGATATGTTGACTGAAGGCCAAGTAGATCTGGACCTTTACAATTTTTTGATCACAAAACCCACCGTTCCAAATATTAATGGACTTCCTAAAATTCATAAGGACCTTCATAACCCTCCACTACGGCCTCTAGTAGCAGGACAAGGGTGGGTGACAGAAACAATGTCACTATTTGTGGAGAAAGAATTGAGAACTATTTTAAAATATTTTGATACAGTTCTGCAGGATACAGATGACTTCTTAAGATAAATCAAACCATGAACAACATTACGGATTATGACCACCCTGGATGTGAATAGTTTATTCACTTCCATTCCCAACAAAGCAGGCATAGAAGCTGTAAGAAAGATCTTAAGCCACAAAAAAACTGTTAATGAAACCAGTAGGATTTGTGCTTTATTAGATTTAATACTGGAAAATAATTATTTTGTGTATGGTACATCAATCTAGTGGCAAAAATGGGGGGTAGCCATGGGCACCCCTTGTGCGAACAGCTACTCAAATCTTGTGCTTGTAAACTGGGAATTGGAGCATGTATTGAACTCAATTAATCCATGGTATGAATGCATCAAATTTTATGGTCGATTTGTGGATGATCTTTTTATTTTATGGGAAGGAACCATACCACAATTTGAATTATTCCATCAATATCTAAATAGGACTACTACTTTTTTAAGCTTTACAGCAGAACACTCTCATAATCAAGTTGCATTTTTGGATGTGAATGTTATTCTTAATGAAAACATGTTGGAAACCGAATTACACCAAAAAAATACATGGAAAAACCATTACTTGTTGAAAAGCAGCATGCATCCTAAACGTCACTAAAAATATTATGCAAAATGAAACACAAAGAATACATAAAAGATGTAGCAAAGATGAGACAAGAGAAAAGGAAATTTTGTTTCTACAACAAAACCTAATAAAGAGAGGCTATAATGAAAAAGATGTGAACGTTCAAGAAGTTATCCCAAAGAAAAACAAGACAGAAGACAGAACCACCAGAGTGATGTTAACTTACAGCACAGACAACACACAAGTTAAATCCATAAGGCAGTTTTGGCCAATCCTCACCCAGGATGCCAAGCTAAAAGACATTGTAGGTGAAACACCATGCTTTGGCTACAAGAATAAGAAAAATTTAAAGAGGTTACTTTGCACAAAGGATGGGTTTAGCAAACATAAAATCGTTGGACATAAAGGCACGTTCAAGTGTGGCCACTGCACAGCATGCCCACTGATTGACTGACATTAAAGATATATTTCTTCTTTGTCCTTGGGTGTTCAAATTTGTTATTACAAAGCCACTTGTATAACCCCCAATTTGGTGTACATGGCTACCTGTAAACTATGCCCTGCATTCTATGTAGGAAAAACTAATCAGATATTTAAAAATCGCATTTTGAGATACAGACATTATCAATAAAGATCCACATAATGCTTTAGCAACGCATGCTGAAAGAAATGTCAGTCATTCTTTCACTTATAAGGCGATAGAGAATGTATATAGTGGAATAAGGGAAGGAGACATTGAAAATATTACTGAATGCAGGGAGAGTAAGTGGATTGTGAACCTCCGTGCTGATAGAGCCAGGCTTGAATAACATCATTCTACTGAAACCTATACTAAAAGCTAGACCACCAACTATCAGCTAACATGGAGGCGTGTCTGGCTTAATAATTCATGACTGGTCACACACCTCAAAAGCAAAAGGTATAGGAAATGGAACACCCCCAGCTGAGAGGAAAGAGGATTGGTGCATTTAAACAGCTAATTGACAGTGTGATGATTGAATGATTGTCTCAACAGTAAAAGAAGCAAGCACTATAAAAAGGAACTTTCAGTCCCAATCTCTAAGATCTGAAGAAGATACCGAAAGCACTTATCATTTGGAATACATAGGGACTGTTTTATTCTACATTAAGATTTTAACTTTTCCTACAATAAAAGGATTTTAACTGCCATTAAAGCTAGAAGCATTTATTTAATCTGTTAGACTGGTTAAGCTGTTATCAGTCACATAGCAACTACTACATCTTCAGTGTGGTTACTTTGTATATCAGACCAAAAAGGTTGGGTACTTTGAAGCCATCATAAGACTGGAAACTTTGGAGCCATCATTTCACTATGGTATAACTGCATTCACAGCGTGAATATCTTGTAAGTGCATTTAATTTAAGTACTGGAAATGTATGCAAGTTGTTTGCTATATATGTTGCACTTTTAAGTTTTATATCATTTAACCACACTACCTATTCTCCAAGAGAACTTTACTTCATTGGCCATTGTTGTATAGCGTTTCATTTTGAATATTGTTTTTACTTGTTACTGATAGCTGTACTTTAGCATTAGGAGGTACCCTTCCTTTAGTTGTGTAGAGTTTGTGGAAAAAAATGAGAGAAAGGTGTTTGCATAGTTTATAGTGGTGTGCTGGGCTGCTGGCTGTGTAATTGGCTGTTTCTGATACATTTCACCTGCCAGCTATGCTAGTTCTCCTTGATTACCTTCCTACTGCTGTTTTCCCTTCCCATTGCCTTCCTGTTTAAGCCCAGGGGCACACCGCACAAACACAGTGCTCAGATGTGCACGGAGCTGCTGTTTCCTGGTTTACTTTTTTTCCCATTAAAACATGGTGCGCAGTGTGCACACTTGCTAAGGCAATGTAAAGAGTGCTTGGCAGCTTCAGACACAGCCCCTTGCTTAGCTCTGCTAAGCTAAGGGCAAACCCGAGCCACAGGGCTCCAATAAGCTTACAGTATGCCCAACACACCCCTCTTTGTCAGCTAGCTCTTAGGCTTGCACCATGGTCTTCCTGCACCTACACGGTTGGGTGCAGGCTAGCCATGAAGGGAAATCTGTGATTCAGTATCATTCTGCTCATTTGCATAGGATTGCCTGTTAATGCCTAGTTACAAGTCTGACACTGAGCCTTCCCCCTTTGCAACCACTATTCACTGCCCATGTTGTCTTCTGCCTGACACTAAGTATAATGGCAAAAGTGTGATTTTTGGATAGAATGCTTATTTCAAGTTTTTGTTTTATTTTGGGGCCGATCCCATTTTCGCACCACTGCCCTATGCTTAAACAACTGAAATTGGCCAAAAAAAATTTTTTTTGCAACCGTTTTCCATGCCAATGGTCATATATTTGGCCATTGGCATGCTTTACACATTATATACACCCTTTATTTGGAGCTGTCATAGCTCCATTTTGTAGTTTGCAGAAATGTACTCTGTTACTAACCAAGTACATTTCTGCAGATTACACTATTCCTGCACGGCCAGCTGCCAGCTTCCTGGATCGCAATTTCACCTTCAAATGGGGTAATTTGCATACAGGAGCTGTGTCCATACAAGAATGGTGCAGGAGCGCTCATGCACGTCCCGGGAGCTTGTTCCTGGATCTCTCAGTGGCCATATTGCCTCCAGCAGCTCCTGCAGTATTCCTGCACGCTGTGCAGAGCTTGCTGAATCCCAGGGTCTTTCTCTTTTACTTTTTTTTAACCAGACTCCAGAATGCATCATACTTATATTTATACAATTTTACTACTAATCTCTCATCTTTTCATTTATCCAAATTAACACGTTGTACAAATTTAATGAAGCAGCATATACCACTGGTTAATTAACTCTAAACCTCCTTTCTCTTTAATTACATAGAAAACTAATCTTTTTATGGTTTAATCTAGAACTCCATATAAATTACAAAAACATCTGCAATAATTTGTTTTCAAACAAATACTGTTGGCAACATCAATACCCTTCCTAAGTATGCTATTTTTTTCTATCAGTACTGAATTTATCAAATAAGCCTTTGTTTGGAATAATTTATTATGTTCTCCGCAAGACAGGTTTGTTTTATTTCTCCCGTTTTTCCCATTGAATTCTACTACTTGCCTCTATTCCCAAATTTTATACCCAACACAGAAATTTAATTCATTGTAAAATATATACCCCCTGTCTTTTCTACATCACCTAAACCTTTACTTTTGTCTTTAAAGCCAACCCTATCACCACTAGACAGTCATTACTTCTTTTATTCATTTATTTTAGTTTGCAATTATGTCATCTGCATACGTTAACAGAACTGGAATTCTTACCCCCATGTTATATACCCCACCTCCTTCATTTTGCAATTTATTTCACATACTATCACATTCATAACTAATGCAAAGAGTATGCAACTCATTGGGCATCCCTGTCTTACACCACTCCTTCAAATGCACTTTGAATTACCCAGCTATTTACAAGTATTTAGGCTCATAAGTTGGTACTAGGCTATCGGCCCCAAGGCCTATACAAGCCTAGCCATATCAATTCCCTGGCTATTTCTTCCCACACTATTTACTTCCCTGGACCCCTGTCTAGCAGGATGACTGGTGTGATCCCCTGGGTGAATTTCCTCCCATCCAATTGTCAAGGTTCCTTTTGAAGAGGGCCAAAGAGGTGCTCTGCTTGACATGTATGGGCAGTCTATTACAACTATATGCTGACATACATAATTTCCTAACTTTCTCACTTATAGGGCCAGATTCACAAATGGCCAAATTCCATGCAGGGACAGTATAGGTGCTCCTGCATGCAATATGGCCACTGTGTGATCCAGGATAGGGCCATTTTCGCATGCACGAGCGGCCCTATACTGTTCCTGCATGGGCACAGAATTCTGTTCAGTATGCAAATCACCTCATTTGCTGGTGAAAACCATGCAAATGAGGTGATTTTGTGATCAAACAAGCTGAACGGATTCTGTATAGGAACAGGTGATGGGGAAATATATGTGCTCACCCACATGTGCTGACATGGCATCCAGGAACTGGTGGAGTACCCTAGATGCTGATTGAGATCCCTATGATATCCTCAGTTGCCCTTTGGAAGATACCTGTGGCTAGTAATCTTAAGCTTACACATACCTTGGTATCCAGTGGGATGGGTTCCCCTCTGTTGGTTCTGTGTGTGAGGCGGGGCTGGCATAGCTCAACAATTTGCTGTAGAATGTCCCTGTCCACCCTGTAGCACTCCACTATCTCTAGCTCATGTAGGCCCTGGTAGGTTACCCTGGGTCTGTACACTCTTCTCCTAGTCACTGTGGGATGGTCATCAGCATTCACATCCTCCCCACCGTCAGCCTCTTGTACATATTGATGTACGAGAGTGACAGCAGCCCCTATAATTTTGTTAGTTTTATCAGGTAAAATTTCCCCATCTGTGTGCACCGGTGGTGTAGAGTTTGTGGGAAAAACCAGAGTGAAAGGGGTTTGCATAGTTTATAGTAGTGTGCTGGAATGGGCTGCTGCCTGTATAACTGGCTGATTCTGATACATTTCACCTGCCAGCTATGCTATTTCTCCTTGATTGCCTTCCTTCTGCTGTTTTCCCTTCCCATTGGCTTCCTGCTTAAGCCCAGAGGCGCGCCATGCATACCCAGTGCTCACATGTGAACTGAGCTGCTATTTCCTGTTTTTCTTTTTTTGTTTAAAATCAGGTGCAAGATGCGGACACCCATTTAAGCAGGGAAAACAGTGCTCAACAATGTGAGACACACCCCCTTCCTTAGCTCCATTTAGCTAAGAGCAAACACGAGCTGCAGGGCTCGTTTAAAATCAGGTGCGAGATGCGCACACCCATTTAAGCAGGGAAAACAGTACTGAGGCATTGACCATCAGTATGCGTCTCTTCCACCAAATAGCAGAATACCCTGAGGTAATCGGTGCTATAGACTGCATGTACATACATATCAAAACACTACCCGGCGACCGGGGTAGGGTCTACATAAATCGCAAGGGCTTCCCCTCCATCAACTCCCAGGTCGTGTGATGCCCAGGGCATTATTTTGAATGTGTGTGCTGGCAGCCCTGGAAGCTATCACGACTCCCACATCTGGCATATAACACAGCTGTACCAGTCATTTGCCAGTGGGGACATCCCATATAGCCACCTAGTGGGGGATACTGGTTACGCACTGGAGCTGTGGCTGATGACACCCCTCAGAAATTCACACACACCTGAACAAGAACTCCATAATGAGGCAGAAGCACAAACAAGAATCAAAATAGAGCGTGTGTTTGGGATGGTCAAGTCATGGTTTCAGTGCCTGGACACATCCGGTGGAGCCTTGCAGTACTCTCCAGCTACATGTACACAAATATTCACAGTATGTGCCATGCTACACATTATGATCATGCAGAAACAGCTGCAGCAGGAACAGCACTGGGCAAGGCCGCAAAGCCCCCCCACCATTGCCAAGGCGATCACAGGCACAGAGGGACTCTGAGGAGGAACCACTTGAGCCTGCCCATGTAGGCAGAAGGAGGCATGCCCAGTATGCTCAGGCCTTGGCAAAGAGGCAACGCATAGACATACACTGAGATGGTAGGGACCCAGGGAATTACACCTCTCTCTGACTCACACATACAGTAAAAGGGATGTCAAACATAACACTACCTGTCAAAAAGAATATAAGCTTGCTAGGAGTTAATGCGCTTGCCAAAAAAGCTAAGGTCCAAAATAAATAAATAATAAAATACGGATGGCAAGAGCAAAGTAAATCAGATGTCCCAAAACAGCATATAAATATCCTCGATACCTCAGTAGTCCATAGTACATCAACAAATAAATAATCAGTGCTGCAACTAGTTCAGTATAAGGAATATATAATTTATTTTTCACAAACAGGTTAGCGCTTTCACCAGATGGCTTCATCAGACCAACTAAAACATTTCACTCATCAGTTTAAATACATAAAATGGCGGGAAGAGCAGCCAGTCTTAAAGTGAAAGAATCAATATTCATTTTCAACCTGTATAAAATCAACTATTCAAATGTAAAAAACAACAAATCGATAAAAACATTCATATATATCCAATATTTAATTAACTAAAAACATCAATCATGAACAATTTGTCAAGAGTAGATAAAAATATCTAACATATAATATCCCTATAACATTAAGAAATGAATAGTCATATAGCAAGATAAAATCCATAGTGTACATATATATATATATAACAGACAAAAAATATATATATCAAGACATGTCTTAAGCCCTCAATTTCCTCATCTTGAGGAAAGGTTGAATGGGGACCTTACCATTTAATCCAGGGCTTATATTAGATCTGAATCTCATGATCCAGTTGGTCTCCCTCACTTCTGTGAAAGTCTTGATATCTCCTCCTCTAATACTCCTAAATATATTTTCCACTATTTTAAATCTAAAACTATGTCCCTCTCCTCTCTTTGTAACATGTTTTGCTAGGGCATTGGTCATAGATCTTATCCTGATGTGATACATGTGCTCACGCATCCTGTCCCTCAGACACCTATTGGTCTTGCCAATATAAAATGCGGAACATCCCAAACAGGATGCTAAATAAACATCAGTGGACATACAATTGCCCTTAGCTTGAAACGTGAAAGCGCCAAAACCAGAAGGGTGTATAAACATGGGATCAGAGTCAATTAGAAAACAAAAATTACAATGGTTACAAGGTGAAGTGATACGGGGTTCATTGGAGCTGTCCTGTCTACTGTTTCTCGGGTAGCACAACAGTCTCTTCAAATTCATTTTATTCTTGTAGACAAATTTGGGTGTAATCCCTATAACTTATTTAATAGTCGGATCCACTGATAAAATATGCCAATGTGTCTTGATTACACCTTTTATAGTTCCTACATCTTTAGTATAATAAATTGGGAAAATTACATTGTTAGACTCCATTCCCCTTGTAGGCCTTCTGTCTCCCATAGTATTATAGTCATGTGTCCTGGCAGAAAAATAAGGAGCTGCTACATTAGATCTCAACTCATTAACGTCTAACATCCCATTGATCAAATCTCTATTATAATTCCGTGCTCCTAACCTCTGATGTAAATCATCTAATCCTTTCCTAAAATTCAAATCTATCGGATTATATCTAGAAATACGCATGGCCTGTCCTCTGACAATATTATTGTATACATATCCAGGATGCATGCTGTGTCGATGTAATAGAACATTCTTATGACAGGACTTTCTATATAATCCTGTATTAATCATTCCATTTCTTAACTTCTCTACATAAATGTCTAGGAAAGGAATCTTGTCAAAAGACCAATCAACAGTGAACTTAACATATCTAGTAACAGAATTAATCTCACTAACAAACTCATCCAATTTATCAAATGTACCTGTCCATAAAAGGAACAGGTCACCTACAAACAGTCTATAAAATGGAACAAAACTATTGTAGTTGGTCATCTGAAACATATACCTGTTTTCCCATTCAGCCATGAAAAGGTTGGCGTAGCTATTTCACAAGAAGTGCCCATAGCTACACCATCCCTCTGTAGGAAAAGTCCATTATTAAAACAAAAAACGTTTGATTCCAATATGATTTCTAAAAAAGTCATTAACAAATCTCTGTACCATCTATGTCTGACATTCTCCTTAGATAACTGTCCACCATTCCTATCCCTTCCAGGTTAGGAATCACTGTGAATAGGGAGTGTACATCCATAGTGACAAAAATATATTCTTGATTAGAAGGTGCCAAATCAATAAAATAATATAAATCTAACATAAACTGTTTAGTATCTTTTAGTATAAATGTATTAGCATTAACTATCGGTCTCAGTTTATTCTCTATATAAATGGAGAGCGGTTCCGTTGACCAGCCCCTTCCAGCTACAATGGGTCTTAAGGGTGGATTCACTCTATCCTTGTGTATCTTTGGAAGACCTTGAAGGACTGGTATAAGTGGATATGCAACTTCCAAAAATTTGAACAAATTAAAGTCTATAACTTCACTCTTTAATAGATAATTCAACATACAATGTATCCTTTCAGTCAATTGGTTGACTGCTTCTAATGTAATGGGAATATAGTAATCACTATCACTCAGCATCTCAAACATACGTTCTCAGTACCTAGAGGTATCCATAATAACCACTCCACCTCCCTTGTCAGCAGATTGGATGGTAATCGTAGTATTGTTACGTAAACTATACAAGGCCTCCTTCTGTTTGGGTGTAAGATTCTGTTTGCCCCTCATAGTTATTACTAGAGCTTCTCGTCCGATATAAATCATCTTCCACTAACTTACTATATGCTGCTAACAAAGGATGTAGGGGAGGGGTATATGTACTAGATCTTTTAATACTATGATTACTAATTACATCATCGTTACCTCTAAACTCTATTTTCAATGACAAATTACGTATAAACAACTTAAAATCACATAGTGTTTCCTCAGAATTACTATAGGTGGTAGGAATAAATGAAAGTCCTTTGGAAAGAAGATTTATCTCATCTGATGTAAGTTGATATGTAGATAAATTAAACACTATGTTGTCAGTTTCCCTTCCCACATTTTCTTGATATTCTGGTTCTGAAACCGGTCGGGAGACAAGTTTCCTTTTCTGTCTCCCTCTGCTCATCGAGCGTGTTCTCCCTTCCCTGGAGTCTGACCTGATGGGGAAAGGAGGTTTAATATCAAATACATTGTTAGAGGGGTGAACTGAATCTATATGAGGTCTGTCAGTAGTAGTCCCATTCCTACTCAGCCCAGGAACCTGGGAGGTAGGAATCTTCCTCCTATATATGAGCAGAGCTCAATACAACTGGCTCATTATCTGTAGTAACCTCATGAACTGAGTTAGTATGAGATTCAGCAGGCAGTACATAATTTAAAATCATAACATCACTAGTGATATTAGAAACAACATTACCATTAATAGCATTCACCAACCTAGAATCAGATATAGGAACAACTGGAAAATGGCTATTGTTAGATGCATTAACATTGTCACTGTTAATTTGTCCATTGACATTCTGTCTACGTGTAACCTGGCCTCCGACATCTCTATTGCCCCTCGGCCAAGTGAAAATATGTCCTGATTTAAAATCATTTATGTCTCTTTGTAGCTTCATTCTCTTTTGATTAAAAAGTCTCTTCTCATATTGCATAACATTATCTAAAAGCGTATGACAACCATCATCAATAGCGGAGGCCGGATAGCTTGCATATATAGCAGTTCGTTGTTCTTGTATATCCAGCCTCAACGCTTCTTCCAAAGGCATAAAAAACTTGTTCATTAGCTTCATATAATTGAGGCTTACCTCAATATTAAGTTGCTGCCATTCAAATAGCAGCTCCGGATAAGTAGTTCCAGTGGTAAGCATCTTAAGCACCCTGAGACCTCTAGGAACAAGTCGTCGTTGGATGCACACCTCAAAGTGTTGTTGCTGGGTTTGCATCCTTTTTAATTTAATGTAGGCAGAAGGAGGCATGCCCAGTATGCCCAGGCCTTGGCAAAGAGGCAACGCATAGACATACACCGAGATGGTAGGGACCCAGGGAATGACACCTCTCTGACTCACACATACAGTAAAAGGGATGTCAAACATAACACTACCTGTGCTTTATCATGTATAGGGAGTGTACTATGTGCATCCAACATAGTCAGACCTCCAGCACCATCCTCAATACTGGCCCATCCACAAGGTAAGTCACTCTTCCTATCAATTACTGAATGGAGTAGTATGTTCTGATAGTTCTATCTATGGTATGGATGCAAGCATGTAATGGAATTGGGTGGCTGAATGGGATGGCAGCAAATACTGGACACCTATAACGGCAGCATGAAATCCATAAATACTGGTGTCAACACACTAGGCAGTACTAGACAAGGTGAAAAATCCCACTGCAGTACATGTGGTGGCCCAAATGTGTCCACAGGACACACACATGCATGTCAGTGAGGCTCACATACCCAACAGTCTCAGCCAGCAGGACAGGTGTAGATGACCACAAAGAAAGGCTGCAACAGGTCAGGCAGTTGTATGTTAGTTCTGAAGGGTAAGAAGTCTGAAACTGAAATGTTGGTCAATAAAACTGAAGATCTGTACTCCGCTGATATGCCTCCAGTCTGCATGATAGGTCAGAATACAAAATGACATGGAAGCCAACAGAGTACCTGACATACCAGTACAGTCATAGCACAGTTTAAAGTTGTCAGGTGTGCCACCCCTCCCCCCATAATCCTATGTAGAAATGCAGTAACATGCAAGTGTGAGGAGTAGTATCAGGGGAGCACAGATTACCTGAGTTGGCCCAATCTACAGGATACTGTTGCATGTGTACAATATCAAGGGGTCTGTGTGTTAGGTTGTTGTGTGTTCAATATTGTCTGGAAGTGGTCAGCATCTAGGCATGGAGGGTTGTGTCTCAGTGGCCTATGGGCAGTACTGTGGTTGACAGGGCCATGTTCTGACAACTGCAGTGTAAAACACAATGCTTCTCAGCAATACCCATGTCAGCAGTCAGCCATACTCACTGTCCAGATGTCAATATCTGTCACCGTCTGAAAGATGGACATGCCGTAAATGTAGGCACATACATACAGACAGTACACAGGTAGAAGTACCCTAGACAGAGTGCATAAAATTTAACTGTCAGCTGCACACAACATTGGAATTGTACAGACAGGTTAGCAGCACATTAGTTGTCCGTGTAGTATGGAATAGTGATGTAGTCTGGCCAATCACTGGCAGACCACAAAAGGCACAGTTATGAAGTAATGAGAGACTGCCTATGTCCCTGCACAAGGCAGCATAAGGTGAATGTCCCAGGTATATCTGTGAGTCAGCTTCAAGTAGCTTCCAAATCACACATGCACTCAGCTCACCCCACCATCAGCCACAGGTTTATCACAAGTCATATCCTTGCTGTTGGGAATGAGTACAGTATGACCCCACTTCTGTATGGGAATACCCACAGAATGCAGCATGCTAAAGAGCTGTCTTATGCAGTTGTGTCCCTAGCTGTAAGCAGCACCCTGCCTGCATCCATATCAATGGATCAATATGGACAGGAACTATTGCCATTAATACCTTGCACACTTACCCTGTCACCCCAGGGGAATCCACTGGCTCGCAGCCTGGGAATGTAGGAGTGACAGAATGCAGTGGCCTGCTACAGATAATCTGTATCACTACCAAATGGCCTACAGTCCTCTTTCAAAGGCTTGTGCCTCACCCGTAGTGCCAATATATGGCATTTCATGAGATCACAACTAACAACCTAACACAGTCAACAGAACACAAATGCAAGGCCATGTTGACAAATCCCAGTGGCATGCCTTCTATGTCCGACTGCATGAACTGTGGACCAATCCATAAATATTGCCAGGATGAAGGGTCAGCTATAGGGATACTTCTCTGATATCGCTCGCATAATGTTAGGAAGAGGATAGAATAACAAAGTGGGGGGTGTAGACACATGGACATCATGGAAAATATGAAGGTCTCTCCAAACACCATTATATTGGGCGACTTCAACTACCCAAACAGACTGGGAGCATTACTCTAGCTCCAACACCCTAGCCCAAAGGTTCCTAGAATTTATAAACTCAAATGCTATGGAACAACTTGTTACCACTCCCACAAGAGGGGAAAACATACTGGACCTGATCATAACCAACATGGGGACTCTATGCTCCAGACCAGAAGTGTATCCCTCACTGGTAAGATCAGACCATAAACTAATCTCACTGCATATTCACATCCCAACCCCACCCCCTGCCAGGAAAACCACAGTGAAAAACTTCTCTAAAGCAAGTTTCACACTCCACAAAACCAAGGTGGATTCCTTCAAAGCCCCCGGGCCTGTGGAAAATATGTCCCAGACCGCAGAATCCTTTATAAACGCATTCTATGAACACCTTCAGGAATGCATGGATCATGCAATCCCAAATAAAACCAAGACTCAATCCTCCAAAGGCAGACGTCCTGTCTGGTGGACCCCAGCCATAAACAAACTATACAATAGGAGGAAGCTACTACATGATGGAACAAAATCCCAAAAAGGGAAGGCATCTCTGATCAGTATTAGCAAAAAACTACGGGCACTCAAAATCATCTAAGGCCAGCTTCGAGAGAAAAACTGCACAGGACACTAAGGATAATCACAAGGCTTTCTTTAGTTATGTTAGGAACCTGGATGGGAATTCCCAGATATGATCAGAATTAGTCAAAATGACAAAAAATACACCGAACCCACAGACATTGCCAACATCCTAGCTGACAGGTTAAAGCAAACTTCTCCCTCCCCACCAAAAGGGCAAATATCTATCCCAGCAGAGTGCTGCCCCCCTGACATCTCAGATGCTCAGGTAAGAGCCGCCCTCTCCAAAGCAAAAAAAGACAGCATCAGTGGGACCAGACTGTGTCCCGGGCTGCGTCCTACATGAACTCCAAGAGCAGCTAAACCCAAACATAAAACTACTGTTCAATCTCAGCCTTACTACAGGATATGTACCCAAAGAGTGGTGTACAGCAACAGTGGTCCCTCTCCACAAAGGTGGTGCCTCAATGGATCCTGGAAACTATCGCCCCATAAACCTGACTAGCTTGGTCTGCAAAGCTATGGAAAGGATCATCATGGACCTCATAAATAAAGATATTGGGGACCTACAGCCACTGGATCCTACCCAGTTCGGCTTTGTTAAGGGCAGATCCTGCCTCTTAAACTTGGTTGATTTCTTTGAAACAGTCACCAAGGCCATTGTGAGGGAAGGTGGTCCACACAGCCTACCTGGACCTTGCAAAAGCCTTCGATACAATACCCCACTCGAGCATTATAGATAAGCTCACCGGCTTAAATATAAACCCCTATGTCACTAGATGGGTTGCAAACTGGCTCAAGGACAGAACCCACATTGTTAGAATTGCTGGAGCCATGTCAGACTCCAAACCAGTTACAAGTGGCATCCCACAAGGCTCAGTCCTGGGACCTCTCTTGTTCGATATATATTTCTCGGAGGTACAGGCCAACATGGAAGGACTGTGGCTGACCAAATTTGCAGATGACTGCAAACTGGGTGCCATAATCAACTCTCCAGCCGACACAAGCATCCTCCAAAAGGGCCTCAGAAACAGACAACTGGTGCCAGAGCCATGGCCTCAAGCTAAACGCCAAAAAGTGTATAGTCATCCCCTTTGGCAAAAACAAAGTGCCCACAAATTACCACATAGGTGGTAATCCATTAAGTACAGAAGATGTAATTAGGGACCTGGGGACCCAAGTTGATAATCTCTCATTTGACAACCATGTGGCCAAAGTGGTTAGAAAAACATTTTATATAGCCCACCTAATCATGAAGGGATTCACATCTAGATCAGGGGAGGTCATCGTGCCTCTTTACTCATCCCTCATCAGGCCCATAATAGAGTACAATGCCCCTTTTGGGATGTACCTTACCAGACACCTGCAGCAACTGGAAAGACCCCGAAAGTACCTCACCAAGAGGATCAAAGGGCTCAAACAGATGCCATATGATGCCCGGTTAAAGAAACTCCAGCTCTACTCAGTGGCATACCACCTGCTCAGAGGTGATCTGTGCCTGACTTATAAAGCCATGTCCAACCCAGAATTAATGGACATGCTGCACCTCAGAAAATCCAAATCCCATCGAGCTACGCACTCGAGAGACTTGAACCTCAGCACTGAAATAAATAGGACATGCTAGAGGAACAGATTCATAACCCAGAAGCTCCCTTCACTCTGGAATAAAATCCCAGTCCAGGTTAGGCAGAGTCCCTCATTGACTCTCTTCAAGAGGAATCTTGATGAGTGGATGGGAGATCGTAGGTTTACCCCAGGTATCACTTCTGTGTCACTGTTAGACAGAGGCACAGTATACTAACCTCGATAAAGGGCATAGCAAAATTAATTTAAAATGGGTGGCGAAAACCAAACACTCTGGCTAGGCTTATAAATGCCCTAGGGCAGATAGCCTAGTATGAACCTATGGAGTGTGTGAAGTCTGAAACTCTGATGTGTGCCCATACTACCCCTGCCTGCAAACCCAGTAATGGGTGGCTACAAACCTGCTCCTAAACCACAATGTGAAGGTGAACTGACTAGATATAGGAGCCCTGCCTCTGAGTAACCTGGGTGAATCTGTACAGCTGAGAAGTATGGCCACAGCAGGATATGGCCATTCTGTTAGGCTGATATATGTACAAGAAAGGGCTCCTCAGACACCATAGTACCAAGGTGCTGGACCATTTACACAGACCCATTAGCAAGTGTCTGTAGCTACCCCTCCAGAATGACAGGAGTGTGCAAGAATGTCTAGGCTGTAGACCACAATACTGGACTCAGCTTCAGTCATCTTGTATTTCCCAGTAAATAACTGAGCAAATAATTACATCTGTCAGTAGTTGATGACATAATACATCACAGTGTAAAACAGTACATATGTCTGAATATCAATGCTAACACCAACCATGTAACACAAGCAGCGCAGACAGCAATAATTACATTATCCCCCTGTCAATCACTGTGACTCCATATTGTCAACCTATCTACAGATATCCTGCAGAAACAGGTTGCTAGCTGTATGTGTAGAACACCAATCCCTGGACTGGAGTACAACCCTACCTGGAATGGATTCATACACTCAATACAGAAAGTCATACTGGGCATGCTCCTACACTTAGAGAAATGAAGCCCATGTCTGACAACACAGTGAACTATACATATCTGTCATTCGCAGATGTCTGTGCACACACCAAATTATACACCATTCATGCTTCACACACACTGGATAGGAATACTCACACATATCCAAGGCCAACATACTATAATATGTCAAACACACACAGCGATGTGGGGAAAAGAGAGACAGACAGTGACAGAGAGAATTCTATTATGAGGCCTGTCCCACCCACTACACAACCAATTGGTCGATATCACATGATGTGCTGATGTCAATCACTGTACGCATTCCTTTTGGTAGGCCTCATACCTATAGTGTCTGTGGTGCTTGTGATAACTGTGTAACATGATAGTACAAGTCAGTATTCATGTAGCATTTGTATAATCAATCCTGTCAAATGTAAAGTTGTATGTGAGTGTGTGCATTTCCAGAGGAATGATTTATGGCCCATTCACACACAATGCACTTCCCATTGCCCAGGTTAGCACTCCTGCTGATGTCAGTCACCTTGAAATACACCATCGGCTAAGTCTTGGCCCTATAACCTCTGTGGTGCTCGTGATAACTGTGTAATACTATAGTGTAGCAAGCTAGTGAGGTAGGAGTTCTAATCCTGGTCCTAGCAACTGTGATTGTGTGGAGATGAATGATTTTGAGGCCACCTGCCATTGCCCTACTTTAGCATGCCTGCTGTCAGTCAGCTTGAAATAACCCTTTGGCCAAACTTAAGCCCTATAAGCTTGGTGGCACTCGCAATAACTGTGTAATACTGCAGTGTAGCAAACTAGTTAGGTAGGAGCTCTAATCCTGGTTCTGGCAAGTGTGATAATGTGTGAGAGTGTCTTTGTTGACACCTGATTTTGTGGTCATTCACACTTCCTACACTTCCCTCACTCTCCTTTAGCACTGCAGCTGATGTCACTCACCTTCAAAGATACCTTTGGACAGCTCTAACATATAAGCTCCGTAGGGCTTACGATAACTATGTAATACTATAGTGTAGCAAACTAGTTGGGTAGGAGTTCTAATCCTGAACCTGATAACTGTGGTTGTGCGTGTGGGGGGGGGAAGATGAATGATTTTGAGGCCATTCATACTCACCTGCCATCGGCCTACTTTAGCATGCCTGCTGATGTCAGTCACCTTGAAATAACCATTTGGCCAAGCCTCAGCCCTATAAGCTAAGTGGTGCTAGTGAAAACTGTGTAATACTGTAGTGTAGCACACTAGTTAGGTAGGAGTTCTAATCCTTGTCCTAGTGTGTGTGTGTGTGTGTGTGTGTGTGTGTGTGAGAATGTAGATGAATGATTTTGAGGCCATTCACTCCATTACACCTGCCACTGGCCTACTTTAGCATGTCTGCTGATGTCAGTCAACTTGAAATAACCCTTTGGCCAAGTCTCAGCCCTATAAGCTACGTGGTGCTCACGAAAACAATGTAATACTATAGTGTAGCAAACTAGTTAGGTAGGAGTTTTAATCCTGATCCTGGGGTGTGACTGTGTGTGTGTGTGTGGAGATGAATGATTTTGAGGCCATTCACACCACTAGACCTGCCACTGGCCTACTTTAGCATGCCTGCTGTCAGTCACCTTGAAACAGCCCTTTGGCCAAGTCTCAGCTCTAAAAACCCCATGGTGCTCATAACTGTGTAATACTGTAGTATAGCAAACTAGTTGGGTAAGAGTTGAGTTCTAATCCTGGTCCTGGCAACTGTGATAATGTGTGTGTGTGTGTATATATATATATATATATATATATATATATATATATATATATATATATATATATATATATATATATATATATATATATATAGAGAGAGAGAGAGAGATGAATGATTTTGAGGTCATTCACACCACACCTGCCATTGGCCTACTTTAGCATGTCTACTGATGTCAGTCACCTTGAAATAACCCTTTGGCCAAGTTTCAGCCCTATAAGCTACATGGCAATCATGATAACTGCGTAATACTGTAGGGTAGCAAACTAGTTAGGTAGGAGTTCTAATTCTAGTCCTGGCAAGTGTGTGTGTGTATGGAAATGAATGATTGAGGGCATTCACACCACTACACCTGCCATTGGCCTACTTTAGCATGCCTGCTGATGTCAGTCACTTTGAAATAACCCTTTGACCAAGTCTCAACCCTATAAGCTCTGTGGCGCTTGTGATAACTGCGTAATACTGTACTGTAGCAAACTATGTAGGAGCTCTAATCCTGGTCCTGGCAACTGTTATAATGTATGCATCTTTGTTGACACCTGATTTTGTGGTCATTCACACTTCCCTCTCCCCTCCTTTAGCACTGCAGCTGATGTCATTCACCTTCAAAGATACCTTTAGACAGCTCAACATATAAGCTCTGTAGTGCTTGGGATAACTGTGTAATACCATAGTGGAGTAAACTAGCTAGGTAGAAATTCTAATCCTGGTAACTGTGATAATGTGTGAGAGTGTGTGTGTCTTTGGTGACCCCTGATTTTGTGGTCATTCACACTTCCTACACTTCACTCTGCCCTTCTTTAGCACTGCAGCTGATGTCATTCACCTTCAAAGATACCTTTGGACACCTCCCCAATATATAAGCTCTGTGGTGCCTGCAATAACTGCTTAACACTGTAGTACCAATACATAGCTACATAGGGGTTTAAAACACAGAACTGGTGAGTGAGTGTCAGCAGTATCCTGGGTTGGTGTTGGTGTGATTGTGTAATAACAGGATTCATTGCAGGGTGGGTTGTTACATTTTCATATTGAGGATCCATATG